>NC_056727.1:1202329542-1202449542 GCF_019279795.1 Protopterus annectens
CGTTCCCCATGTCAGTGTTTCGGCTGTCGGGATTTCACCTTGTCGATCATCTGTCTCGTCAGTCTTCTGGAGTCGGTCTTCTGAGCGTCGGTGTTTTGGCATGTCGATCAAGTCAAGGGGAACCCTATGTTTATATATATATATATATATATATATATATATATATATATATATATATATATATATATATATAGGTTTACTATCATTTAATTAAATCACAGAACGTGTTTTTAAAAATAAATCAAATGTTTTTGCTGCATTTCTATTTTCTGAATGTCAAACATGTCAAAATTTACTAAATGTGATGCCCGACATTCGTTTTTTTTCACATTTGCATTTTATAGTATAATAGTCCCAGAGCCCAAAACCACCAGGTGTGCAGTCATAGATAGAACATCACATATGCAAATCATGTTGTAACTGTTGGCCAATAACTGTTCGTCATAATATTGAATTATAATACTTGAATGAGCTTGCTCGTTCATTTAAAAGCATTCAACATTTTGAAGTACGACTTTTCAAAATATTCGAATACATGCATTTGTATAAAGTATTTTCGATGATGTGCATCATGTGCAGTTCTGTTATACGATAGTAAACCATATACATACATATATACATATACATACACATATACATATACATACATATATACATATACAAACATATATACATATACATACACATATACATATACATACATGTATACATATACATACATATATACATACATATATATATATATATATATATATATATATATATATATATATATACATATATATATATATATATGTATATATATATATTGTAAGAAAGACTCAGTCAAGCTAGAGTCTTCACTATGTAATACTTTAAACCTTTGGTAGAAGAGGCCCATGGGATATATGCAAATGACCCCTTAGGCACAAACCCTTATTTCAGCTACATGACTTCTGAATGCCCATGACGTTTTACTTTTTAAGTGTGTATGAGTAAATTCAGACTAACAAAGCCAAACTCCAGTAGTTGTAGACATGCACGTTTTAGCCTTTTTATGACCTTGTCAGTACAGAATAAACAGACTTTTGGGCTGTACTTTAGAAACAAAGATCTTAAAATCAAGCCTGATGTCCATAATCATAAGGATGCCTGCAATATATCCCAAACAACATCCAAACTAAAGGGTAAAAGGGTCACTCAGACAATCCATTCAGCAAAAACTTCAAGAAAGACCTAGTCAAACTAGAATCTTCAATGTGTCATACTTTAAACCTCCTGTAGTAGAATCCCCTGGGATATATGCAGATAACTCATTAAAGGCAGACCTGTGTTTGACTTACGTGGCTTCTGAATTCCTGTGACTTTTTACTTTTTGAGTATTATGTCCTTAAGTGGTCCTTTGCATATGTACTACATAATTAGGGAATGTGATGAGCACTTCAGTGACAACATCTGCTTTTATCATGCAGTTTTGTAGCTTATAGCATGGCAGTAAAGTTGGAATTTTGAGTCAATATCTGTGAGTCAGACATTTACTGCCCTGTGCACCAGACCCGGACTGTGCAATGTGACTTGTTCCCTCCCATGTATGCACATTGAAGACTATAAAGTGAGTTGTGCCTGCATGGGCATGCTTATGACCTCTACATGGCTGCAGGTTTCTTCATCAGCCTTGCAACCCTTGGGGCTCTGTGCAACCACCATTGGCACTAACATGGGTCATATGGAGCCCATTCCTTCAGGCCAGCACATTCCCCACCATCCCTGTGCCCCGGCACAATGGTTGGTAATGCCAGTGGGATTGGGCTCTGTTGCACTACTCTGCTGCCTACTGATTTATGTGATACCAAACGCATTTATAAATATCTACTATAAAATGTTCATCTGCAAACAGATTAAAACTGCTCATGACTAGTCAATTTAGTCAAAGCAGTTTTGTCTGAGGTAGTCATACTAAGCACACATCTATATCAACCAGTCTTTTCACTAGCTAAGCAAGTATTTGATTCCCCACAGAGAAGACTTTTATTTAGCTGAGAATCTAAAAATTGTCGATACTATTAGTTAAATGTATTACTTTAGTTCTAAACAAAGCATAATTAAAATGCTATTTATAGACTTGATATATTTTTGTATAATGTTTCTTCTGCTGTACTTGAAATAGTTTAATACATTGCTGTGTCTTTTTTCGGTAGAAGTACATAACAGATACCCAGTCTCCCCAATAGAAATACATAACAAAATACCCAGTCTCCCCAGTAGAAGTAGATAACAAGATACCCAGTCTCCCCAGTAGAAGTACATAACAAGATACCCAGTCTCCCGTCTAGAAGTACATAACAAGATGCCCAGTCTCCCCAGTAGAAGTACATAACAAGATGCCCAGTCTCCCCAGTAGAAGTACATAACAAGATACCCAGTCTCCCCAGTAGAAGTACATAACAGATACCCATTCTCCCCAGTAGAAATACATAACAAAATACCCAGTCTCCCCAGTAGAAGTAGATAACAAGATACCCAGTCTCCCCAGTAGAAGTACATAACAAGATACCCAGTCTCCCCTCTAGAAGTACATAACAAGATGCCCAGTCTCCCCAGTAGAAGTACATAACAAGATACTCAGTCTCCCCAGTAGAAGTACATAACAAGATGCCCAGTCTCCCCAGTAGAAGTACATAACAAGATGCCCAGTCTCCCCAGTAGAAGTACATAACAAGATACCCAGTCTCCCCAGTAGAAGTACATAACAAGATACCCAGTCTCCCCAGTAGAAGTACATAACAAGATACCCAGTCTTCCTTCCATGTTTTGCATTAGTTTCTTAACATTCAGCAGAAACCATTAGGGAAAAGAGGCTACATTAGGTTTTCAGTCTGTGCAGAGAAGACAAAATAAATAATCATTATTTGTAGATAATATCCTTCTTTTTGAAGTGTGTTTGAAAATACACAAGGAATGGTGCAAGATGATCCTGTATTAGTATGGGCAAGATCCAAGATGTTATTCCCCCTTTGTGTACTTGTCCAGTAGTGGTAGTGTAGGTTTCCTAGTCTATAGTTGGTTAGTTTAGATCACCTAGGAAAATTACATTGAGTTTAATACTGAATTATTCTATCTCCTGTAAATAGGCATTGGGGCTTTCTTGTGTCATAGAGAGTTCTATAGCTAGCTAATACATGGTATGAGACCTTTCTGTTGGTTATTTGGACATGAAGAAGCTCTAGTACATCATGCTGCTTAACCAGCCTTGATGTGAGTCTCTTCTGGATGTAGATTTTGAGACTTTCAACTTTTTTCCCCTCTTGCACGGTAGTTGGTCTAACTGTGTGGAAGGCTTTATAGCCCTGCAAAGCCTGAGTGTTCTCCACTATTTTAAACCATGTCTCAGTCACTACACAGACGTCTATGTCCTCCAGGGTGGGAAGGGCTTGTAGGGACTGGGGCTTCTTGTTTAGGCTCCTTCTTTCTTGTTTAGACTTCCAGTTGCACTTTCCTGCTAATGATGTTGGCCATGCTGTAGTGAAGGCAGGCAAATTGCAGAAAACACTCTGGACCGATGGCTAAATAGTGCACATGTGCAAACCAGAATATTGCACTATGATGTGTTTCCAAGATCACAGCTTTAAGAACATTCAAATGTACGCACTCAGAAATGCATCAATACATGCAGGTGTTTGACCCTATGGCTGCACCACTACCTTGACCCTATGGATGCACCACTGGAATGTATGAGCAATAAGTAAAGGTGACAATCTGTCCTGTGGCTCCTAATACTTTATTGACACAATCATGATATGTTGGCTATTGTTTTTGCTTTCATAATGTTATCTTCTGCAGACACAGCATACTAGCCTCCTGTCCATTTCTACTTTAAGCAGGTAACAAAATTTGGGGGCAGGAAACTGAGAACGGTGGGAAAGGGTAACATAGTCTAAATGCCAAGAAGGCACGGCTATGAACTGAATACATAATGAGTTGTCACTCCTTGTGTAAAACAGATCAATCAAGTAGAGGGGTTGATTACTGCTCAGTGCTACATATTATCACCTAATAGTATTAATGAACACTGCAATAGTAGCCCAGAGATACTGCCTCAAACATTTCCAATGTTCTTTGCGGAGGTACAATACAACACCAAAATATGCAATGCAAATGAGCTTCATTGCATATTTGTGGTGACTTACAACCTCAGTTGAGTAGATAGCTATCACAGGAAGCAGTGATAAATGTAAAGGTGAATGTGGGAATGTGTAAAGCATCTTAGAAAATTGTGTACATGGATGTTCTTCAGGTTATCCCCTGATCCACATAAATATGTAATGGACCCAATTGACTTAGCAAGAAGAAGAAGATAAATTATGATTATAGCATAAATGGTCAAATAATAAAAATCATTAAAGATCTAGGGACAGAGAACTTTAACCATTATGTGTCTACCAGCCACAGGTGTAACTAGTTGAGGCAAAGGGGATGATAGCACAGGGCACAAGATAGTTAGGGGGCACAACTGGTAGGTGCCAATAGTGTGAGAGTACAGTACTGTAATTGATTTATGGAAGCTGTTTGGATATTGCAGCTTCATAAATGAATGCCAGTACTTCATTTTACTCCACTACATGTCAAGTGGAGCAGCACCCGTGCTAACTTCAAGGTAAACTTAAATAACTGGCTGGGCCGCCTGAGATTCTCTGACAATCTGTTTTGTGTTGCTCTCCTTGAGGGTGGAAAGATGTCTTGAAATGGTTTATTCACCAAACATATAATGGCATGTAAAGTGTTTGCCTAGCACTTAGCTACAAACCTATTATAATTTAAAATGCACACATTCTACAAAATACATTTCCATGGAAAATGTATTCAACATTTATGTTTGTTTTACTTTTTTCATAATACAACCAATTTCAAAACTTTGTAAAATGCTAATCATTAAAACACATTTACTGTTTGCTTTTGAGCTTCTGTTCTGATATACATGATCTTCTGTACACATATATATGTGTATGTGAGTGTGCATGTGAGAGTATGTGTGTGTGTGTGTGTGTGCGTGTGTGTGTGTGTGTGTGTGTGTGTGTGTGTGTGTGTGTGTGTGTGTGTGTGTCTGTATGGTTGCGTATATGTGTGTGTGTGTTTGAGTCTGTGTGTAAAGATGTGGTGTGTATACAATATGTATGTGTTGTATGTGTATTAATGTAATTCTGGGACAATGCTGCGTGCACCTAGGCAAGAACGTTATGCTTTTAGTATACCAATTGCATTTGATTCATTTCTTTACTCTAAATTAATTCTAGTGAAATCCCAGCGAAAGATTATTGCACACACATTTAATGAATAATCACAGCTAGTTTTTTATATGCATAACCTGAATATTTGTCATGTAGCAACAAAATAAAAAGAAAGTTGACAGAATACACAGCCTCAGTGAAAAGTCAAACATAAAATGACTTTGATAAAGCTTTTCTGAGTTTCATTTGCAGCTGGCTAAGAAACTCATTTTACATTCTTTTTAGAAAACATTTTTTTCAGAAGGTACTCATAAAAATGAAAAATGCACAAGGTATATAATGCTTATCTGGTTTTATATCTTGTAGCATCTCTGTATTCTCTCTACATTTCCACTTGCTAGATTCCCTAAAGCAAACAGATATAAGTATCTTACTTAGGTTTTACGCTGATGTATATCCAAAGAAATTTTTATTCCAAAGTCAGTGAAGTAAACTTAGTAATTATTCCCCTGCACAAAGCGCTCAAATTTTATGACATAAACATTAAGAGTTATGACTGCTCAGGGTAGTGTAAGTGGAAACAAATGTAAATACTTTCACCTAGTATTCAGGGTGCATAATTTCATTTATGTCTTCAGCAAGGAGACAGATGCAGTATGCAGACATGCAACATGAAAAAAATACTAACAAATTAAATGTTTCATTTTGAGAGTGTAACAATCATAAAATACAGACAGTTGGCAGCTATAGAAAAAATTAAATGCATTTGAACTGTTGTTACAGAACATAGTGAGAAATATGAAAATAGTATGTTTTGTAATTTTAATAATGCAATACCATTGCATTTAAAACATTGTTGTTAAAACATATATGAAATCTTGCTCGACTACTTGCTGTCCTTTGTAAGCAGATGAGCCAGTAAGTAAAGACAAGAAGTGAAAACTGCAGTCTGTGTTTCCATCCTCTGTGTTATTTCTTGGCTTGAGTTCATTTCATAGACAAAATTAGTATTACTAGAAGGCTGAATATTTTCGAAAACAATGGGAAATCTGAAATAAAATACAAATATATAAGTATAGTTGCTTAAGGAAAGAAAAACAAATTCAAGTGATCAGTATATTTTCATATTGTTTTTTTAGGAGCCATTTCTTGAAGGATATTATTATGGTTTCTGGCATACACAGGCAAAGAAATTCATCTAGTATTATGTTTGTAAAATTATCTTTTGCCCCCCCAAAAAAAAAAAACCCTCAGAAGGGTCCAAATTCAGAAAGTTACATTGACTGGCTACTGCTCAGTTCTAATGTATGAAACTTTCTGATTCATAAAAGCTTCTAAGATATGTTGTTGCCTAGCATAAGCTGATCTTGTATACTAACATTACAAAAAAGGCGGCCACAGTTTCCTTACAACTCAACTCATGAGAATGAGAATATACAGTGAGCTGTGGTTCGGAATAAGATATACAGATATTTTTTGCTACATTATATGTACCTGTTTTGCTGCATGTCCTAGCTGGATCAACAACAAATGGCTTCCCATTTATACAGTGGTGGGAAACACAAAGAGGATGGACACTTTTCATCATTGCTAGGGTTGCTGCTACCTGTCAGGAAAATTTCCTGACTGTGAAGAAATCAAGGTTTCTGTCAGGAAATCTGGGTATGGTGAATATTTGACAGGTATTCTGAATCATTTTGAGATCCAATACATTTCTGAAGCATGTTTCCTAAGGTATTTACTCTTTCACTTGAATTTTCTATCTGCATTTGAAGTTTGAATCTTAGCTGGAGTGTTTTCTGTGCTGTGTCTGTATGTTCTCTCTGTGTTAATGTGAATTTTCTCTGGGTGCTCTGTTTTCCTGACGTTTTATTACAAAAAGAAAACAAAAGCGCTAATATTACCTGTTAAGGTACTTGAGCTGGTTTTGTCGGAATCTCTGCAGCCTTGCATATGTTCTTTTATGTTTGCTCTGTTTTCCTCCCACATTTCACACACATGCAGTGGGTGGATTAGATGTCTAATTTGGCCTTAATGATAATTATGTATCCTGTTTACATTGTTAGTTAATCTATTACAGGAGTGAATTAAACTAATTGTATTAAAAGTAATGCAGATCCATCTATCCATTCACTCATTTTTCAATATCAGCTTCATCCTATACAGGGTTATGTGGAGAGACAACCATGTAAGGCAAAGAACCATTTTGAGGTGGGATACCAGTCCATTCCCTCCAGTAGAGCTCTTTTGAATGTGTACCTTTAACTCCCAGTGGGTGCGGCTTCAGCCTTTAAAAAATGAAGTTATCACCTTACAGCTCTAACAAATGATCATTAACAGAGTTCAAATATCAAAACAATTGTGTTTGCCATCATGTATGCTTCAAAATAAAATATTCTGATACCTTGTATGTAACATGGTTTTGTAATTATTAATGCAAATATGAACAGGCAATATCTGACGCCTAGAGGAGCAGTAGGAGGTAACTGCAGAAACGCCTGGAGACGTCACTCGGCTGTAATGAGCTAACCTCTGCTTCACTGTGCCACATCCATATTTATTATACATTGCATTTAACAAAGGCATTTGGAGTCTGTGATAAGGGATACAGAGGACTTTCTTGGCTGCACAACACAACATCTGTATTTTTAGATACAACACTGTCATGATTTACTAACTTGAAATTACGTAATTGCTGTATTTGTGTTAACTAAGTTAGACACTGCTGGACCCAGCCCACTTCCAAATAAGATCCAGTAAAAAAATTGTTCTTACTAAATAACACACTAGATGTTATACAAGGTAACTCATGAATTATCCGGACTGTTAAATGGCAAAAAACAGCAAACAAGCTTAATTAGACATTGGTATATGGTTAATCAGTGTGACATAATAAAAGGCAAATAAATCAGTACAATGTGAAGATAAGTAACAGTGAATTCAGTGAAACAGTCAACAATAATATGAATAGTTGTGGCTCAGTAATAGTGCCCCTCTTAGTCTGCTATACTAATAATTATCTGAGGCAGTATTTTGTAGTCTTTAACCAGAATAGCATGGTTTACCTATGGGATACCTCAATGCTCCTTTTCTAATCAGTATTCCAGGACAACACAGCGAGGCAATTTCCTTTTTTATGCTGGAATGAGGGTAATTCTTACCCAGCTGGACCAACCCGGTTAACAAATGCAAATAAATAAATAAATAAATAAATCCCATTTGATAACAGATTGGCCTTACCATCCCATGGTTGATAATTATATATTACCCATAATGAGAATAACTGAGATCATACCATAGCTAATTTGAAGAGACCCATGCATGGGATAAAGCATTTAGAAGCTGCCTCTGTCCATTAGTAGGAAAGGGGGCAGTCCTGGGACACATTTTCTGTTTCCCATCCATAGTTCTAAGTTATACTTGAATATGGACAGGAATGAACTTTGTTTTATATGGATGGGTAGTCTGTTCCACAACAGTGGTATTCTCTGTTAGATTTTTATCTCTGGAGAGTGCAGTAAGGACCTGTTCTTTAATATCTCTAATTGGGGGAGAAATGGTAGAGAGTATTTCCTGTGGGGGGACTGAAGGTGATAAGGTGTTGAAACTGGAGCTAAATATAGTGGTCAGCAAATCTGCTATATCCCCTGGTTCAGTATAAGAAGTTCCATTTACTGTTAGTTCAGCACACTGCTGGGTGTTTCCCTTAAGGTTGCATATATAACTGAAAAATGCTTTATGGTTGTCCTTCGCATGGGAGGCAATTTTGCCTTGAAGTTGCCTTTGGTGGACTTGATTAGTCCCCTGAATTGCTTGTTGTAACTGATAAGGGAGTTTTTTTTTCTTTTGACATAGCCCTTCCTATTTGTGATCAGAATTTTCTTTCTTTTGTTATAAAACCTATTTATAATGGGGTCGACCATATGGGTTTATTTTTGGAGTTTGTCCTAAGTTTAATTTGGTTTTCTACTGCTGAGTCTGTGCAGTTATTTACAGGTTTATGCAGGGTTTCTGTAAACACTTCCACATAGGCCACATGTTCTCTGAGTTTGGGGGGAGGGGCTTGAAATTTAGCTATGCCATCACTAAATTGGAGGTAATTAGCAATGGAAAAGTTTTTAAAGGTTCTGTAGTTTGCTGGGAGTTCAGCCTTTATGTTTATTTCAAGGGGGACTGCTTTGCTATCTGTTCTGACCATTGAGGACATTGTACAAGGAGGGGGTGCAACGTTCCTTCATATTTGTGAGTACCAGTTCCAGGATACTTGCACCCCTAACAGGTTTGCAGACTAGCTGTTCCAGAGTATTTGCATTGACAAAATCCAGTAATCTTTAAGCCTGCATGTTAGTGGTTGTGTATGTATCCCAGTTATGGTGGGAAAGTTTAAATCACCCATGAATATGGTGCTGGACTGAACTGTGAGTGATTCCAGTAAATGCAAGTATATGATATGGTTATTCTGGGTCATAGACATGGACCTATAGCTAGCAAGGATATAGTATTGGACTTTACTTGAGGTTAGTTGGATATGGAGTAGCTCTAGCATGTCATATTGTTTGACCAGCCTTGAATTGTGTTTACTTTTTATGTAGATTGATAGAACTCCACCTCTTGTCCCTTCTTGTGCAATAGCTGGTCAAAATGAGTG
The DNA here is from genome assembly GCF_019279795.1 of Protopterus annectens. Lineage (NCBI taxonomy): Eukaryota > Metazoa > Chordata > Ceratodontiformes > Protopteridae > Protopterus > Protopterus annectens. The sequence continues at coordinate 1,202,339,395 of NC_056727.1, forward strand.
TAAGGTATTTCAGCCTTGTGCTGCTGGGATGCCTTCCATGGCTCAAAACCATAATGGCACAGATGTCAACACTCCCCAGAGTGAGCAGCGCTTCCAGACAGAGGAGCTTTTTGTTGAGACTCCTAGCATTGAGCAGTAACAGTTTTAGTTTATCTTCCATAGAATGTACTATGTTGTAAGGTTTATCAGACTGGCATTGCCTAACAAGGCATTATAGTAGATAATGTCTTGGCAAATATTAGAAAGTTTAGTGGGGACAGGTGCAGACCATCCCTGGCAAAGAAGTATGGTCTGTCAATCATGTCCTCCCAAACTAAGTATTGGACCCCCTTAGAATGACACCAGTAACTAAGTTAATTGTTAAAGTCAATCATCTTCTGTTTATATTGCGGTATCACCCTTGGAAAAGGTAGAATGATGATCAGTGCTGGGCTCATATCTGTCTGGGAAATATATTCTGAAAGCTCTATCATGTCTCTACTTATACAGTCCAGGAAGGTACATCTTATATCTTTAACACTCACATGGTCTATGACAAAGTCATACTGGTACTTGTGGTTCAATGTCCTGAGTGTGTGTGATCTTGCAGATCATTGCCCATTTCTAGGCACCTGACTGTGACCATCTCCTTGCCAGGCCTGGTGAGGGGGACATCAGTGTGTCTCACAACAGAATCTCCAATGACCAACATATTGATCTATGTGGTAATTTTCCTTAAGGACTTACAGGTCGGGGCATTGTGAAATGTGGTTTTATGTGTTCTGGGAAGTGTTGTCTTTATAAAGTGTTTGAGAGATAGCAGAGGACAGCCTATAGAAGACTTTTGAGGTTTGGATGGATTGCATTTAAGGGCATCAGCATAATGTGAATTTATTTGTCTGATCCATAGCAGGCGTAGTGTGTGTGTGTGCATTACTGGCAAACTGTTTGAAGATATCAGTGTCTGTATGTTACAGCTTTGCCTCCAAAGACATAGTGTAATTGCATCTCTCACACATACTGGGTCAGTCCGCTTAAGAATAAACATGAAATAGTCACAATACCAGTGATCAAGTCCACGGAAAATATACAAGTACTCCAAAGCCCAAAAGAATCTGTGCAACAGCAGGCAGGTACACGGCAAAATACTCCACAATAAAAAACTGAAGACTATATATTGAATACAAGTGTGAGAGCTTTCACAATGTTACACATTGCTTCATCAGACATAAAATCAAATTGCTCAATTCTCATATATATGCTTATACAAAAAACAATTGTCCAATAGTATTAAATAAAACTCACTCCAAAACCACACCAATGAAAACATACACATCATTAAAGCAACATGACGTCATAACAAAGTAACATACGTATTGTACCTGAAAAGGGCTTAATTATAGTGCACTGGCTAAACATACTATCCAAGCAGGATCTGAGCATGTTTTTGGTTTTCAAAAGCACTCACACTTGCATTCAATAAATAGTCTTCAGTTTTTATTATGGAGTATTTTGTCGTGTACCTGCCTGCTGTTGCGCGGATTCTTATGGGCTTTGGAGCACCTGCTTAAGAATAAGATGGTTGTCAGTAAACATGAGACAACTGCTACATTGTCTCAGGATGCCCATTTCTACCAGGGTGGCTACAGGGACAGTAGGAAAGTGCATGTCCATGGCTGTGGATCTATGAGGGGTGGTGCAATCTGGGCTGGGGGGAGAGGTCTAAGGTTGATCTAAAATAACATTCTTGGTGGTAATGATTCTCAGCAGGCAAACTAGATATTCTACACTCAGCTAGATACAGGAGAAAATATCAGAGGAAGTTTTATAAGGAAAATTACAACTCTAGGTGCCTCTGTCTATTTTATAGGAGATGAGTTAGACAGGAATTCAATATATATATATATATATATATATATATATATATATATATATATATATATATATATATAAGGCTCAGATCCTGCAGCAATTCACAATTTTCTCACTATTGTGATTCCTACAACAAGATTAAGGTTCCCAGAGTAAGTCAAATACAAACAGGAAAACGTAGCTCTCAACCTTCCAAACAGAAAATGAGGAACACCAGCTTTCATAATGTGGAACAAATGGACAAAATGTGGAACACATATTAATGGTTTACTGACAACTTCAACTAGGAGAGTCATGGGGGTTAAAATATGCTGGTCTTACTTATAAAAAGATATTTTAATGAATTAATACAATTTTTTTCTATTTTCCATAACACAGACTGTGTGCCACACACTTTCAATGTGGAACTTTGAGGAACATGAACTTTTTAAGACTCCAAATGAGGTAGGTTCCTCGTAATGAGGTACACATGAGAGGTATGTGAAAAGAATGCAGTAAAAATATAATAAATGGGGTTCAGATCTTGCAGCAATTCACAATTCTCTCACTATTTTGAGTGATCCCAAAAGATCAAGGTCCCCAGACCAAATAAAATGCAACAGTAAAAATGCAGTAGAAATATAATAAATGAGGCTCAGATCCTGAAGCAATTCACAATTCTTCCACTACTGTGAGGGATACTACAAGACTAAGGTCCCAGACCAAGTTAAAATGCAAGCAGTTGACTTTTGTTTAAAACAGGGAAAAAATGTAGAAAAGAACAATACACAATTCAGATCAACACTCCAAATATTGCAGTGCTTACTAGTTGAAATGGGATTATATGAAAAAGAGGCTAACTCAAGCTTTTGGAATCTAATGGGAATCCATTATCAGTCTGAGCTTTCAGTGTCCATTAGAAATAGTGCTGGTAGGGTCTTGCAAACTCTAATCTACAGTAGGGACAGGCAGCTAAAAAGCCACCAAATTTAAAAGCACAACAATATTCCAAAAATCAATGCATTCAAACAATAGTTTTAAGCCCTGAACTCTTGTAGCTGAAGAATAATGTGGATGAATACCTTAAATAAGAACTGTTTCTCTACTGCCCCCACTAATTAGCTAGATCTAATTACTGTCCAATCAATAAATGCAAAAGTAATGTTTCCTAACTGACCATAGCTAACAGCTTTTAAGACTTCAAAAAAATCTTTGCCTTAAAATAAAATTTAAAATACAACAAAATGTCACACAAAACAAAAATCTGAAAGTAATAGAAATATCCAAACTTTAAATGTAGAAAATCCAAACATCAGTTCAGTCAAACAGCAGTGATAGATTCAGAGGTCTTGTAGTTAAAGACACTTACTTTTTTAATTACATGTGTAAGAAACAATTTCTTGTTAAAGTGCATAGAAAATCTTATGTCACACTATGTATGTCAAGAGGGTTTCTGACTATAAAAGCATACCTCTCAACTTCTTAGTGTAAACATTCTGAACAAAGGCTAAACATAATGGGGAAAAGGCCCCAAAACAGGAACATATTGTAAATACTGGGCCTATAAACTTAGAAAATTGCTAGAACAACACTTTTTGCATTAGCATACATTTTCTGAAAGTTGCAAAGTCAGAAACAATTCAGCATCGCCATTGCATCAAGCCCCCTTTTCCCATTTTGTACACAGTCAGGGTATCACTTCAATAGAGATCATCATCTAGAGACAATGGTCACACAGCAAATATCTACCATTATTTAATGACTACAATCCTCAATGACTTGCCAGAAAAACACCAATTTTATGAGGGGAAACAACAAAAATGCAAGGAAAGAATCTGTACTTTCTGGGAAATTATGGACAATTGAGAGGTGTGTACATAACCAAAAGAGTGTTCTTTATATGAGATTGTGATGTTACAGAAATATTGTTGAAATGCCAGGGTAAAACTGGTAAATTTAGAGACATGACAATGAAGTGAAATTACTAGAAGGCAAGTTTGTGGAAAGGTTGAATTAACATTTATGTTAATATAAATATGATGTAATTGCAACAGCTTGGTTATTGAACATAGATACATTTCTTAATGACATTGTTAACTATAAAGTATTATTGGAGAACTTCAAGACATAAATGAGTGGTTGCTTTTTTGGAGGCTCTCAAAAAAAATCTACCCAAGCAACAGGGACCTCCAAAGCAGAAACACAAGCAACCTCCACCCCCCCAACACAACTCAAATGACACATAGCCCACAAACTCAGTGTGCCACTCAACCACAGCCCATAAGGCATAACAACGTACCCAACACTCTAGTCATAGGTGACTCTATAGTCAGGCACACTGATGTTCCACTCACCAGGCTAAACAAGGAGAAAGTTACTGCCAGCTGCCTGTCAGGTGCCAGGATCCACCACATAACGCATGCACTCAGGTCACTCCACAAGTACAAATATTACTCTGTCATTGTTCATGTTGGTGTGAATGACCTGAGATGTACCTCCCTGGACTACATGAAAAGAGACATGGAGGAGCTGTCCTATCTTGTAGCCCAGAAAGGTATGACCCTTGCCCTGAGTAGCCTCCTGCCATCACCCAGAATGATACCACAGTACAAGGACAAAATGATTGATTTCAACAATTGGCTAAGCTTCTGGTGTCATTCTAAGGGGATATGGTATCTGTCTGGCTGGGATAGCATGATCAACAAACCACGATGCTTTGCCAGATATGGCCTGCACCTGTCGCCCTTGGGATTCCGGATACTGGCTAAATCTCTTGCCACCCCTATAGTGCCTTTTTTAGGCAAGATTCAAATGACAAATTCACCACCATAACAGGTACAAGCAAGCAAAATCTGAGGGTAATGCTACTTAATGCTAGAAGTCTAAACCTCAAAATGCACTCACTCGAGGCACTCCTTAAAATGGAGCACATCGACATTTGTGCAGTGACAGAGATCTGTTTCAAGGCTCCAGAAAGCACCCCTGCATTACCAGGCTATAATTCATACCACACCTTTCGGCTACCTAACCTGGACAGAAGAACTAAAGGTGGAGGCGTGTCCATATTCATTAAGGATATCCATACCTCCAGGCTAGTTGCTTAGCATAATGCATCCGAGATTATCCAAGTGCAACTAACTCTGGGCAAGACCGCAATCCAAATTGTAGCTTGCTACAAATCCCCCACCATGCCCCAGGATTCCCACTCCTCATTTCTTGATACACTGGAAAATATTAGGGTACAACCTAAAACCCTAATAATGGGCGATTTCAATTACCCCACCATTAACTGGGAAAACTACTCATGTACCAACTCTTGTGCTCAACGGTTTCTGAAATTCATAAATTCCAATGCCTTGGCTCAACCTATCCGCACCCCCACCAGGGGTAGCAATATCCTAGACCTGGTCATTACCAACATGGGCAACCAGTGTTCCACACCAGAGGTCAACTCCTCGTTGGTCAGATCCAACCACAGGCAAATCACCCTAAACATCCACATCCCACCCCCACCCCCTGTTAGGGATACCACCGTAAAAAAATTCTCTAAAGCCAACTTCACGCTTCTTAAGACAGAAGTGGCAAACTTCACAACACCCATGCTGACAGACAATAGAGGAATGACTGCTGAATCCTATACAACTGCACTATATAAGCACTTACACGACTGTATGGATCATGCAATCCCTAACAGAACCAAGATGCTATCCTCCAAAAAAGGAAGCCAATCTGGTGGTCCCCCTGCCATAAACAAACTCTACAACAGAAGAAAGAAACTATTGCAAAAAAGAGTAAAATCCCATGATTGGAGGAACTCCATGGTCAGCCTCAGTAAGAAGCTGAGATCCCTCATAAAATCCTCCAAAGCTAGTTATGAAAACAAAATCACCAGTGATTCTAAAGACAACCACAAAGCATTCTATAGCTATGTCAAGAATCTCAATGGCAACACTCATCTCTGCTCTGAGTTACAGCACAATGGCACTAAATATACAGAACCAACTGATATTGCCAGCATCCTGCAGATAGGTTCAGTGCTAACTTTACCCCTCTCTCATCCCCTAAAAGGCCCATCTCTATACCGGAAGAATGCAAAGTTCCTGTAATCATGGCTGCACAGGTAAAAAACACACTCTCCAACACAGCATCCATGGGACCTGACAACATCCCAGGCTGCGGTCTACATTAACTACAGAATGAACTGGCACCCCACCTAAGTACCATGTTCAATCATAGCCTCACCTTAGGCTTTGTGCCCACTGAATGATGCACATCAATGTTTATCCCACTCCACAAAGGCGGAGCCACCACGGACCCTGGGAACTACCGCCCCATTAGCCTGATGAGCTTGGTCTACAAGGCTATGGAATGTATCATCATGGAACTTATAAACAATGACATTGATAACCTCCAAACTCTGGCCCTACCCAGTTCGGGTTTGTAAAAGGCAGATCATGTCTCCTAAACCTGATAGACTTCTTTGAAGTGGTCACCAAAGCCGTAGATGAGGGTAAGGTGGTTTAGAAACCTGTACACCACAATCACTCTATGGCTATTCTTGAATAGTTTTATTAGCATCTTCCAGCTGTTATTATATTGTGAGATTGGCCATCCCCACCTCTAATGTAAAACTTATTATAGCCATATGTTTAATTACTTCTGAACCTGCCTTATACCCCATCTCTTAACTACAATATCAACATTTTCTGTTCTACCTAGTTTTTTTCCTTACCACAGTTTCTTTGAATTCCTAAACACTAATCTCATGATCTATTATCTATCTGAAAAATTCACTAATGCACATCTTTAAATGCTCAATCTTCAACATCTACTAATGCATAAATAGCTTTTATACTATAAAAGAAGCCTCTACTTTTATATGAATGCATTCTAATAATCAAATATATGTCTAGTTGTTAATGTGTATTATTTAATATCTGTTCATGTATTATTGACTGTATGTTTAAAACATTTGTAATATGTCAGAGCTTTTCTCCACAGACCTCCACTGAAAAGAGGTTTTTGACTAACCCAGTTGGACAAAACCAGTAAACAGAAGCAAAATCAAATAAACCTGGTTATGTTCACTTTGAAAGAATTCTGTGGGAACTCTGTCCTGGGGGGAGACACTGTATATATGTAATGAAATCATATACTGTTTTCACTGGATGGCAGGTTGACTGCGAAAGCATGAATTAAGATGATATTTGAGCTTTTAAATCACATATGTGCTGAATTACTTTACATTTTAAGAGATGAAGGAAGTCTGCATATGGTTTAAATGTAGAACTTGAATTAAATTAACCTTCTATGCAGTAATGGAATGAGAGATGATTACTGAATGATTAGTTTGAATAAACCTGTCATAGGAACAAGGGCTTGAGAAAGGATAGTACAAAGTATATGATGCTTTGGAAGAAGAAGGAAATTATTTGTTACTTTGAGTGATTATGTATGGATAAGTCTTGATAAATAAGTGCTTCCAGGGGGTGGGCCACAGAGACTACAGGAAATTACGTGATGGCTTCATATTGCCATGTACAAAAAGGATAAGTTGAGAAGAAAATTCTAATTATGCAACAAAGTCACTGAAGGTTGATCATTACAATGTGCCACCACAATACGAGATAAGAAGTTTTACTTCAATAAGAAGTCTGCTCTCACTCAGCTGGCTGCTGCTTTCACATCACTGAAACACTCCTTATCTCTATTCACACTGCCATTTCCCCACCCTGCTTTCTTCAGCACTCATTACCCTAAAGCTCCTTCCTTTTCTGCTACTGTCCACTGTATATCTCTGTTCTTCTCTCTCAGCCTAACTTCCTTTCTCTACTATATTCTGTCGCACTACCCCTGTTGCTATATTCTGCTCTGCAACTTCTTTTCCATGAGGAATACTTGGGAAATCTCTCTAGTCTTTCTGTATCCCCTCCTTGCCTCTCACAGTTTCTTGGTTCCCATTCTTAGCTGCTTCTCGGATTGTTTGTTTTTTGTTGGTGTTTTTAGGGTTTTCCCTGGGTGTAGTCTCGCTCTGTTCACCCTCGCTATGCTTGGGCTCACTCTGCTACCCCACCCTGACTTACTTTTATTTTCTCTGGACACACCCCCTTCCTTTCTTGCACATCCAATCATACTCCACCTCCTGCCTGTAAACACTCCCAGCTATACACGTGCCACTATACATTACATCACTTCCTATTTCTCAACTTACCTTCCTCTATCTAATATCTTAAATTACACCCTTCTCACTTCACAATGCAACATATGTATATTACCATCCCACTCCTTATATTTCTTTCAGTCTTAACCTTGTATCACACTAACCTCTCCCACCCTTACACATCCTTGCACCACATCCACCCCTAAAAAGGCTAGTACTCCTCACTCTTTCATAATCTCCCCATGTCTTTTTAATCTCTCTAACATCTCCCTCCACAAATTTACTATATTTCAGTATGACTCTCTGTACTGCAAACCCAATTCTGAATTATACTATTTCTACACACTGCTCATCCCACTTAATCTTTACAGTATTAACTTACTCCTCTGTGGGGAAATCCATCAGAACCCTGTCCTCCACTTCTGCCCCTACCACATGACCTGCAGCTCTTCATCCACTTGCCCCTCTCCTCTTCAACCACACCCCTTGCACTCATTTCATCTCTTCTCCCAAAAATCTAACTAACTGCTCACTAAACATCCAAAGCCTCATTAATGAAATCACTGAGCTCCACTCCTGGTTAGCCCATACCTCCCCTCACATTCTAACCCTATCAGAAACCTGGCTAAAACTCTATATTACTAACAATAAATACTGCCACCTGGTTATAACATCTGACAGATTCCCCAAAAGAGGTGTGGTGCTGCCATCCTCTACTTCAACAAACTCAATCTCTCCCCCATAACCATCTCTAATTCCAGCTTCCACCCATCTGACTGGTCCAAATTAACAACTGACTCTCCACAAATCAGTATCAACTTACATGGATTCCACCAACTTGTCTAATCCACCACCCGCATTCACAAAACTTCATCTTCCAGTCCTGTAAATTATTGGAACCTCACTAACTCCCTTAACCTCTATCACAGACCCTGTAACTTACTTGACACCTTAAGTGACCATCCTCCCACCTCTATCCAAAGACATTCTGCCCAACTACCCAAATCACAGTGTTATACGGACTGCCATAGACTGACTTTGATGCAAACAGATTCAACTCCACACTGTCTAGCACTGACTCATCCTTCCTCTGGCAGCTTCCTTTCAATGAAGCTGTGCTAAAATTTAACCTCATGTTCCTAGATACCCTAATCTCCCTCTCCCCTACCAGGAGAATCAGAATCAAAGCTAATTATGCCTCCTGGCTGTCTAAGGAAACTCAATCCCTTATGCACAAAAGAGAAAGTGCTTGGAAAGCCTGGACAAAAAAACAGCACCATCCTTGTTTCAAAACTACAAAGAACTCGGGAACCTTGCCAAAAAAGAAATCAACAATGATACAAAATCTTACTATAACTCTCCCCAAATCAACTGTACATCCAACCCATGAAAATTCTGGTCCACCCTTAACAAAATTCTCCATCCTGGATGTCCTTCCACCCTCTCCTCTTTCCCAAATAAATCTCTTCTAGAAACTGCTACCCTTCTCAACAATTACTTCATTGATACTCTCCAAAAAACGACTCACACTAACCACAACACAAATCTCACTCCTTCTCCTTTAAACCCACAAAACAGAAACCTCATTAGCTTTCAACCTGTTTCAACTGCCTACATCAAATTACTCCTGTGTAAGCTCAAACCCTGCTCTCCCTCCACAGATAACATTCCCCCTATCTTCCTCAAGCTAGCAGTTGAATCCATAGCCTACCCTGTATCTCTTCTAATCAATAGATTCATTCAAGAAGCCAAAGTCCCTGACATTTGGAAATCTTTCTTCACCATACTTTTGTATACAGGGGGCAGTTCTACTGACCCATCCCACTATAGATCCATAACCATCCTTTCGCCCCTCTCTAAAGTACTTGAAAAATGCATTCATTCTCAGTTACTCAATTTTCTCCTCCAGGAAAATCTTCTAACACTAACACAACATGAATTTCGGCCAAACCACAGTACTGCAACAGCACTCTTATCATTTACTCATACAGTAGTTGAGGCCAGAGATAACAAGAAACTTGTATCCTGTCTTTTCCTTGACCTTTCCAAAGCCTTTGACACTGTCTCTCACCCTATTCTTTTATCTAAACTCGCTAACCTCAATCTCTCTGATCCCTCCCTTAACTGGTTCTCTAGTTACCTCTACAATAGTCAACAATCTGTCAGATGGCTCACCTCCTGTTCCCGCTCTCTTCCCATCACATCTGGAGTACCCCAGGGTTAAATCCTGGGCCCTGTCCTGTTCAATATTTTCATCAATGACCTCCACACAGCTTCCAAACAATCCTCCCATATTCAATATGCTGATGATTCCACACCCATCTCCATTTCCAACAATATCTCATACCTCCATGCTTATATCCAAGACTCCTTTCTATCCATTGAAAAGGGGCTGCCAGATAATCATCTCATCTTAAACCCCCAAAAAACTAAACTCCTGCTTTTTCTCCCTCATTCTTTCTCTAATCATAAATCAACCTTTGTCATTACATCCTCAAACAAGACCACTATTCAACCTAAATGCCATACTAAGCTGTAGGTACCATCATAGACAATGAACTAAAATTTAACTTGCATATACTTCAAAGTATTAATAAAACACCAAAAACTGGGACTACTTTACAAAAATAGAAATTTTCTTACTTCAAATGCTAGACTCCCTGGCACAGCCCCCCCCCCATGCTGCCCCAATCCTAACTAACATACAGACTACCACCTTATCTAAACTCCAACGAACATACCACAAAATAGCTAGATTTGCCACCAACTCTTCTTATAACTCTCACCACTGCCTTGCACTCAACTCTCTTCAATGGCTGGAATTCCCCCAACTGCTCCTACTATCACAAATTCAAATCACACACGCTATACTATACCACCCATCCACCTGCCCATCACTCTCCTCCCTTGTATCCTCTTACACCCCCACTCGTCCTCTCCTCACATCCAACCAGCAACGTCTAGATACTTATCAACATAACAAAAATGTTAGTAAACGCCTATATAAATGCACTGTAGCCCAAGCCTGGAATAAACTCCCTTTACATATATGATCCATTCCCCACCCAAAACACTTCAAAAAGGAATTTAGACTACACCTATTTATCACCAAGTCATGCCCCTGTCAGGACCCCACCAAACCCTCTACACTAATGTATTATCCCTTTTACTACATACACATCTCACTCACCATATCTTAGTTTTGTCTGTCTTTACACACACTATCACTAAATGAATTACACTCATTAGCTTGAGCTCTACATCACATGTATATTATGTATATTTTGTTTTGCTCTACTTTAAATTCCCCTCTCGATATTAGAATTATATTCTTTTAAAACAACATCTATGTATTATAAAAGTACTATTGCTGTGTGATTTACATACAACCCAAAGTTTTATTCTTATTGTACTAAAAAAAAATGTTGATGCTCCGCTACTCTAATGTAGTGTAGAAAATGCTATGCTTTTCTACTCCAGTTGGACCAACCCGGTTAACAAATGTCAGCCAAATAAATAAAAATGTTAGTGTGTGGAAATAATAGACTGGTGTAGCTAGAGTGCAGCAGTAGAGGGACTTGTTTACTGACTAGCGGGAGTTGTCACTTGGCAACAAGCTAAGCACTGGATTTCCTGACAGCCGATAAAGAGCATGTAGGTAGGTAGAAGTGATTCCACTTTAAAGTCATGTGTTATGAAGAGGTGCAATAATATATCAACAGTACAGATATTTTGACTAAGATCATGTGTGTGTGTGTGTGTGTGTGTGTGTGTGTGTGTGTGTGTGTGTGTGTGTGTGTGTGTGGGTGTATATATATATATATATATATATATATATATATATATATATATATATATATATACATATAGACATATACATATGTTATATTATATTATATTATATTATATTATATTATATTATATTATATTATATTATATCATATTATATTATATTATAGATACTGTGTGTGGCAGCAGGATTAGTAGTGAAGAAAGGGATAAAACTATAAGAAATAACACATATATAGACTAGGAAAAGGCTAAGATTGACTTTGGTGAAAGTTATGAACAGTTAAGAAATGCTTAATCACATAATGGGAGTTGGGAAAATAAGGCAACTACATCCAGTTCAGTAAGAAGAGTGTGTTCTTATGTAAATAAAGTGAAAAATTATATAAACTAATGTTGCATGAAGTAAAATTTGACTTTTAAAGGTGGATGGCCTTGTAACAGATTACTTCAGTTAGCAGTGCAGTACATGCATGATTATTTGTATACCAGTCAGTTATAAGATAAGGTATTCAATATTATAACCAGTTAAAATATTTTAAAAGATATAGTGAATTATTTCTGGATTTCATGGTCATGTGGATATGTCAGTGCTAACTAAAAAATAATTAAGATGATTTTTGTAACAAAAATATCAAGTCGATAAATGGCTTAATAAAATAGATAGACAGACATAGATAGATAGATAGATAGATAGATAGATAGATAGATAGATAGATAGATAGATAGATAGATAGATAGATAGATAGATAGATGTGTAAATCTGTTATATCTTGTGAAAGGGCAATCTATAGAAAATTTTCAATTTAAGGCAGAACGTATATTTTTTAACTTAATGAGTTGTAAACTCAGCTAAGAGTTAAATATAATCTACTGAAAAGACACAAAGTTTTACTGACACCTGAATGGATATCTAAAAGAGTACTGAGATAAGCAAATGCTTGAGATGACATCACATCAGCAACTGATGAAATAAAAATGGTGATTTCCCTCAAGAAATATGTCTTTGGGATTTCTATTTGGAAACACTTTGGTAGGTGTCCTCCAAATCCAGAGTTATAAGCCAAGCCTGCTGAAACAATAACAGCAATAGAGGTTTGTTTTGATCTGTATGAACATGTCACTTTTCATCCTTTTTGGAAACAGAAAAAAATGGAATATAACCTTATCCTGCTTCCAGCAGGGTTATTCCTTGAATTATGTTATCCAGTGGTAAACCAAGGAGAATGTCTGCTGTAACTTGTGTGGATGAGCAAAACTATCTGCCTGAAATGGGTTTTGAAACAATTTTTGTTGCATGACTTAAGCCCATTACTTATAATTTCCATTTATTTAAAATTGTGGATATTCCTTGATTTGCAGACATAAAGTGGTACAAAGGAAAAAGCTTTTGGAAAAAAGAAAGAGGGAAAATCTTTTGATGAAATTTGAAGGAAAAAAGATTTGGGCTTGTCCGGAAAGGAACTACGTGTTTGAATTGTGTCATTTGTCTAAAATTCTCATTATATTTTAACTTCTGAAAAACAGTATGGATTTCTTATCAAAGCTTCTATGGGAAGATGAATTGTCATTATGCATAATCTGTCTTACTATACCCATAATTCATAGGTTCATAGGTGTGTAGTAGGCTAATGGCCATGGAGCCTTTACAAGCCTAGCCCATAGGATTACCCTGGCATCGTGCCACCCGACATTAATTCCCAGTGCCTCTGTCGAGTAGAGCCACTGGAGTGATCGCTGTGGTGAATTTTCTATTTCCCATCCACTCATCAAGATTTCTCTTGAAGAGGGTCAGTGAGGTGCTCTGTTTGACATGTATGGGAAGTCTATTCCATAGCATGGGCAGTCTCTGGGCTATGAACCTGTCCCTCCAGCATGTTCTGTTGATTGTGGTAATGAGGTTGAGGTCTCTGGAGTGTGTGGTGTGGAGGGATTGGGATTTCTTTAGAAGTAACATTTCTAACAGAGCTGGGTCAGACATGGCTTTGTAAGTCAAGCAGAGATTGCCTCTAAGCAGGTGATATGAGACAGAGAATAGTTGGAGTTTTTTGAGTTTGTCCATCTAGGACAACTGTTTAAGGCCTAAGATCAGCTTTGTGAGGTACATCTGCAGCCTCTACAATTGTTGCAGGTGTATAGTGAGGTATATGCCAAATGGGGAATTGTACTCGATGACTGGCCTAATGAGGGAAGAGTAGAGGGAGACAATGACCTCTTTCTTCCTGGATGCAAAACGCTTAGTAATGAGATGTGCCACATAGAAGGACTTTCTGACCACAGTGACAATGTGGTGCTCAAAAGAGAGGTTGCTGTCAACCTGTGTTCCCAGATTTCTTATAATGCCTTCTGTGTTCAGAGGACTACCATCGATGTGCTAATTCATGGCAACCAAGTTTTTCTCAAAGGGGATGACAACACATTTTTTGGCATTGAGCTCAAGGCCATGGTTCTGACACCAGTCATTGGTCTCAGTGAGGCCTTTATGCAGGATGTCAACATCACTTGGAGAGTTAATTATAGCTCCCAACTTGCAATCGTCTGTGAACTTTGTTACCCAGAGTCCCTTCCTATTTTCCTGGACTTCAGAGAAGTAGATACCAAACAGGCGAAGACCCAGGACAGAACCCTGTGGGACTCCACTCATGACTGGTCAGCAGTCTGACTTGGAGTCAGCTACTTTCACACTATGAGTTCTTTCTGTGAGCCAGTTTGCAACCCACCTAGTGATATAGGGGTTGATGCCTAGCTTAGTGAGTTTTTCAAAAGAAAGAAAAATGTATACCAACAACTGCAAAGGAGAGGCTCAAAGCAGACACCAATACAGCAACAAAAGAGCAGAGCCAAACCACCACGGCTGTATAGGATAATCACAATACTCCTTCAGTAAGATGCAAAAATCTTTATTAAGGAGCTCAGAGTAAGCGCTTTCATGACCTCTGTGGTCACTTCATCAGACTACATCAAAACCAATATTTCCTCAGCTTAAATACATACATCAATTAACAACTTATAAATTAATCAAATCATTAAAAGACCCAGTACAAAGAAACAATGTATGATAAAGAAGCATAAAATATATGCATATGTATATATATATATATATATATATATATATATATATATATATACACATACAAAAGCATATTAAATAATGATATAAAAAAGCATATTAAACAATTAATAACTACCTTAATGAAAATATATCACATTATAGATAAATGTGTATAAATATATATATATATATATATATATATATATATATATATATGGATCTACCTGACAACATCGACGCACCACAACACTGACAACAAAATAACCGACACCACATAACCAAAAGTTCACAAACACGAAACCGCACATGCCCGACACACCACAATCCTGACAATCAACAAACAAAACAAATCCCCTGTCCAAAAGGCACACACACAACACAAGCACACCAAAATCCTTACAAACTCACACTAAACCTTACATACACAACTATCTACAACCTTAACCCAAACCCTAACCCTAAGGTCTGTCATTATCGCACACTCACCTAACCCGCGCCCTAACCATAACTCACTTAACCCACCCCAACCCTAAAGACTGTCACTATCGCACACTCACCCTAACCCTAACTCACTTAACCCGCCCCTAACCCTAAAGACTGTCACTATCGCACACTCACCTAACCCGCGGCCTAACCCTAACTCACTTAACCCACCCCTATCCCTAGAGTCCGTCAATATCTCACACTTACCTTACTCGCACCCTAACCCTAATGTCCGTCACTACCACATACTTACACAGCCTTTTCACATGTCGGTGTTCTCAGCGTCGGGGTTTTCATCCATCAGTCATCTCACTTTTCGATCTTCTGGTGTCGGTGTTCTCATCGTCGGCGTTGTCAGGTAGACCCATATATATATATATATATATATATATATATATATATATATATATATATATAAATGAAAAATATTTAAAAATGCATATCTATATATATATATATATATATATATATATATATATATATATATATATATATCTGTGTCATTAGTGTTTTAAACTTCTTGCTTTAAGGAATGGCTTCAAAGAAACCATTTCATTGACATCGGGTGGTGTATATGCATTTCATCTAAGGATCCACTTTTGCTCTAAAGCTTCGGTGCGATTCTTAATATCCCACCTCTCTTTCCTTCTAGCAAAATGTCCAACACAAAAGATGCAAAAATATGTGAACTACCTTCTTGTTCTATATGTTTATAGAGAGCACTAGTAGTTTTACAATTATTAATATCCCTATAATGTTCTTGAATGCGCTCCTTAAGCATACGATTCGTCTTGCCTATATAGTAGACGTTGCATGCTATACAGAAGGCAAAGTATACTAAGTTCTTGGTTTTACAATCAGTGTAATGTGTAGCCACTATTTCAAAGTTTGGAACCATATGAGTATATTTATAGCAGGAATGCATGTATTGAGAAGCCGTGCAATTCCTGCATATATCCTAAATATGTTAGTAAAAATGTGGTAAGAGGGCAGATACTCAGAACCATGAGACTCCATAATGATGGGGCCCAAAAAAGGGCATAGCAAAATTTGTTTAAAATGGATGGCGAAAGCCAAACACACTCTGGCTAGGCTTATAAATGCCCTAGGGCAGATAGCCTAGTATGAACCTATGAACCTATGTACCTATATAAGTGCCTTTCCTTTGTGACACCTTAGTAAAACTGTTCTGTCTGTCTAAATATCATAGTTGACGCTTAATGTTTTTTTTATTCTTAAAAGCAAACCTAGGTGTATCATCCAGTATTCCATCTAATTCACCTATAGTCTTTAAAATATTCCAGTTCCATTTAAACCATCACAAAATGTCCCAATATCCCCAGTATATGTGAGTGGGAATCTAAGTTTATTTTGTTCACTAAGGTCATGTGCTATATTATGATCTGCTCTGTCCATGAACAGAGGTTTACCTCTGGAAGATATTTCAAAATTAATTCAAATACCTGTGTGCAAAACATCTTATGTGAATAACCTCTATTATTAAATTCATTCCCTAGGTCATTAAGTGCTGACTGAAGTTGGGCCCCATCATTATGGAGTCTCATGGTTCTGAGTATCTGCCCTCTTACCACATTTTTACTAACATATTTAGGATGCATGCTGCTTCTATGCAGCAATGCATTTCTCCTGGTAGGTTTCCTATATATACTTATTTGAATACATAGGATGTCACTTTTCTTAAGTTTAACATCTAAAAAATCTATTTCTTCTAGAGACACTTTACTAGTGAACTTAAGAAATGATGTGGTGTTCAAAAATTCAATGAAGATGTTAAGTTCATGTAACGTGCCTGTCCACAGGAGAAAAACATCATCCACAAATCAAATGTACCATTTCAAATGTGGTTGAAAGTCTGGATGGGTCAGAACAGAGGTGTTCTCCCATTCAGCTAAAGCTAGATTGGCGTAGCTATTAGCACATGGAGTCCCCATAGCCACGCCAATCTTCTGAAGGTACATATCACTACCAAAACAAAAAATATTATTCTCCAATATGATTTCTAGCATGGAGCATATCAAGTTCACTTTATTACTAAAGTAAAATTGTTTAGAGAACAGTAAGTGCCTAATATTCTCAATGCCCCAAACATTGGGGATCACCGTGAATAGCGATGTAATAGCCATAGTAACAAAAAATATTGTTCTATAGTATTCCTAACTACATCATACAGCTTATGCAAAAATATATTGGTATCTTTTAAGACATTATCGTAAGTCTCAAGGACTGGTTGTAAAGCCTTTTCCACATAAATGGATGAAGGCTCAGTTGTTCAGCCTCTGCTGGAGACAAGAGGTCTCATCGGGGCGGTATAAAGATTTTTATGAACTTTAAGTAGTCCATAGATAGAGGGGTACAAAGGTGTATCAACAATAAAATATTTAAATAATTCCTATGTTATTCTTCCTTCAATCAACAGATCAAAAATCATCACAGACACTCTATCAGAAATAGCTTTAAAACAAACAAGAAAAACAATGTTGTTTTTAATTATTTTTAAAAACCTTTAGAGACCTTATCAATAGAAGTAGATGCTAAAGAAATAGTCTTTGTAATACATTTAGAAATGGCATAAGCCAGATCAGTGATTATTTGCTCTCTGGAAATTTAAAATATTTAAGGTTAGGGAACATGTACATTTTTTCACTTTTCCTTGGAAGAGCTAGTAACCTTTCAGGGTTTTGTTAAACAGCATTTTAAAGTAGTTGAAGAAAACCATCACATGTGGAACAGCAAATGTAATGGTAAATTTGGGCATCCTAAGGCAATGTAGCAATCGTCTTGTGTTCTCAGAAAACCAGTTAATCATTAAAAAAAATAACACGATATGTGAGAGTTTTAAATACACACCTTTCTTGGAGGAAAAAAAGCTTGCATACAAATGAGGTTGTACATCCCTCACATACACTGATCACCACACACACACACACACACACACACACACACACACACACACACACACACACACACACACACACACACACACACACCACACACACAGATTGTCTTATGCTGGGACGCTCAAAAGAAGCCTTCTCAACTTTCAAAGACCTCCACATTTTCCTCAGCAATCACTAAAGCACACACCAAAAGCAACACCAAACATCTCGCATAAGCCTACATCCAATGGTCTCCAAAAAGCAAAGCCTATAAAGCAAGCATATACTTTACCTAATGCTCTTGTTATTAGGGATGCCATAGTGTGACACACAGATACCCCACTCACTAGGTTAGACAAGGAAAAGGCAACAGTTAGTTGTGTATCTAGAGCCAGGATCCACAATATCACACATGCGCTCAGCTCACTGCACCCCAGGTACCAATATGATTCTAGCATAGTCCATGTGGGTGTAAATGACTTGAGACACACCTCTCTGGACTATATGAAATGAGACATAATGGATCTCTCAGAATATGTGTCACAGATAGGTATGAGTCTTGCATTGAACAGCATCCTACCTTCACCAAGGATGATGTCACGGTATGAACATAAAATGATTGGTTTTAATAACTGGCTTAGTTTCTAGTGTCACTACAGGGGGATCCAATGTCTCTCAGCATGGGAGTACATGGTCAACAGACCATGTTGCTTTACCAAGGATGAGCTGCCCCTGCCCTCCCTTAGCCTTTCAGATACTGGCTAAAACTTTATTTAACCCCTTACAGCCTTTTAAAGGCAACACCATAAAGTGAAAACTACCAACGTGAAACAGTCTACAAGCAACCTTAAGGTGTTACTGCTGAATACTAGTAGCCCAAGCAAAAAACTCCACACCCTTCAAATTCTCCTCCCTCTGGAGAATGTAGATATCTGTGCCATGGCTGAGACTTGACTTAAAGTCATAAACAGTACTCCTGCAGTGCAAGGCTACATAGCCTTCCACATATTTAGACCAACAACAGCATGGGCTGGGGCCAAATATGGAGGTGTGTCAATCTACCTAACAACCACGACTCCAGGTTGGCTAAACAGGATGATGACATGGAGCTCATTCATGTGCTAGTCACCATGGATAAGGCCCCTCACCATATTGGGGCTAGCTGCAGGTCACCATCTATGTCCCTGGAGTCTCATGAATTTTACCTATGCCTACCAGAGGCACTCAGCATCCAACCAAATACCCTATTGATGGGTAATTTTAGCTACCTCTCTGTAGATTGCAAATCACATACTGCCTCAGACTCACAAGCACAATGCTTCCTGGACTTTATTAACACAAACACCCTGGAAGAGATAGCAGATCCAGAGGATCAGACATACTGGATCTGAAACTCACCAACATGGGAAGCGTTGCCACCCCACCTCCCCTGTGTCACACCCTCATTAGTTTGGCCAGATCACAAGGCTGTCTCCTCTGAAATTACAATCAACTTGAAAAACCCAGCTAAACCAGTATCAGAAACTATTGTAAGGCAAACTACATCCTATTATCAGTTTCTCAAAATTCAGGGCTCCCCCTAATATCAAGACCTTAGCTACCTATGCAGAATTATTTAAAGTGTCCCTATACAAACATGTGAATGGCCACATAGATGTTTCCATTCCTACTTGAAGTAAACCCAAAACAAACAGTAAAAACAAATCCCACTGGTGGAATTTTCCACCAAAACAGGTTACATAATAAAAGAAAAAACCTCATGGCCAGAATCAAGAAGAGCAACTTCCTTAAAAACAAGTGCTCTCTTACACAACTAAACAAGAAACTAAGAGGTCTAATTAAGTCCAAAAAGGTCAACTGTGAGGGCAGGATTGCCTCACAGGCTAAAGACAGTCATAAGGTCTTCTTCAGCTATGCCCAGAACCTTAACAGTAACATAATTCCAAACACACACACACACACACACACACACACACACACACACACACACACACACACACACACACACACACACACACACACACACACACACACACACACCATTAGTAGCATCCATACTACGGACACACCCACAACACACACACAAGAACACATCAGGGGCATGCTTCTACACATCGAATCCATCAGCACACACACACACACACACACACACACACACACACACACACACACACACACACACACACACACAGACACACACCCATTAAGAGCATGTTTGCCCACACATACACACACACACTAGGAGTTTGCTTTCACACTGTCAAAAGCATGCCTCCAAACATGCACCCCATCAGGAACATGCTTCCATATGTGGACGATATTAGGAGCATGCTTACATAAACAAACACACACACACACACACACACACACACACACACACACACACACACACACACACACACACACACACACACACACATTGGGAGCATGCTTTCACATGTACATGTAGCCCATCTAGGGTTACCACCTGTCCCACTTTACGAGGGACAGTCCCTCTTTGGGCAGTTGTGTCCTGACAAAAATTGTTAAAAATTGCAAATGTCCTGAGATTTTAGGACAAAGTTATTTCCTATATTTTATGTAATAGTTGCATAAAACAGTTATTCTGTATCTAAAATACCTAAATATTGTAAGAAACAGAATAAGCAACTAAAATGTTTCAAGAATAAGCTTTTATTTAGGCAAAAATGTTAAGTTCTATCCTTTGTACTAACCGTGGGTATGTGTCGGCCTGTAAAATCTGATGTTTGTCCCGAAAATCTCCCACTTTGGCCATTTGAAAAGGTGGCAACTCTAAGCCCATTAAGAGTTTATGCTCCACACACACACACACACACACACACACACACACACACACACACACACACACACACACACACACACACACACACACACACACACATTGGGAGCATGCTTTCACATGTACATGTAGCCCATCTAGGGTTACCACCTGTCCCACTTTACGAGGGACAGTCCCTCTTTGGGCAGTTGTGTCCTGACAAAAATTGTTAAAAATTGCAAATGTCCTGAGATTTTAGGACAAAGTTATTTCCTATATTTTATGTAATAGTTGCATAAAACAGTTATTCTGTATATAAAATACCTAAATATTGTAAGAAACAGAATAAGCAACTAAAATGTTTCAAGAATAAGCTTTTATTTAGGCAAAAAAGTTAAGTGCTATCCTTTGTACTAACCGTGGGTATGTGTCAGCCTGTAAAATCTGATGTTTGTCCCGAAAATCTCCCACTTTGGCCATTTGAAAAGGTTGCAACTCTAAGCCCATTAAGAGTTTATGCTCCACACACACACACACACACACACACACACACACACACACACACACACACACACACACACACACACACACACACACACACCCACACACACGCACACACACACACACACACACACACACACACACACACACACACACACACACACACACACACACACACACACACACACACACACACACACACACACACACACACACACACACACATACACACAAACATGTGCACATACACACACCATATACCTGTCTTGACAGAT
Organism: Protopterus annectens; assembly: GCF_019279795.1. Taxonomy (NCBI): domain Eukaryota; kingdom Metazoa; phylum Chordata; order Ceratodontiformes; family Protopteridae; genus Protopterus; species Protopterus annectens. The sequence goes on from NC_056727.1 coordinate 1,202,361,161, forward strand.
ATAGCACCTATAGGAGTCCCTCCTCCTAGGTCTGGTGGGAACACATGATTGTCTGACAGGTGGTGCTCCTTAAAGTTAGCTCTGTCACCTCCCTTTCACAAGATGGGTAAGCCTGTACTGTACAATCACTCAAATCCCAGCTCTCTGGCTCCTCATGGCCCTTGGGGCTACAGTCAGGACTTTGTTCCCTTGTGTCATGGAAATGATACATGGTGCAGGCATTTTTAATTGAGAAATAACATAATCACAAAAGATGACCCAGCCCTGATAAAGAAAGAGTAACTACATAGCTCTGCTTAAAGCAGTATTAGTCTCAAATGTGGCATAGTCAAACCTCCTTTGCAATTCTGTCAAAAACTGTGGGCCAAGAACTTGGGGGAAATCACCTGTGGTGATTATTTACAGGTAGTTAAGGTCAAATTCCTTGTTTTTCAACTGCCTGAATCACAGGATACCGAAGAACAAAATACTGATTACTGTTTTCCAAAGGAAATGACTGCCAGTGCAGTTAGTATTTAAAGGGATTTCTCCCTCCTTCACGTTTATGTGTCCATGGTGTTGATATGTTTAGAGGGGTGTAGGAGGGACTCACTCTACATAAAATGAGTTAGAGACTCTGCCCTTTTTTATTTTAGACATTTGTGATCATCATTTTGGTTCCTTGATGGCTTGTAATTTGAGGTTTCATAGAGGAACTGATTAGAGTGAATCTGCTAAGTAGGCATAGGCTAGAATAGGTTATAATATTATCCAAAGTCATTAAAATAAACCCATGTGTATAAATTGTCAAGTAGGATAGATCATATTATGCAATTGCAAAAATAAACATTGTATCACTGATAGCCATCTAAATGTCTTGATGTAACTGCAAAAACAAAGAACTGTACTACTGACTGCTACCTGAATGTAGTGATATAAGTGCAAATGCAAAACATTGTATCACTGACAGCCATCTAGGGAAAATAATCTCCTTAAGGGGTATCTTCCACAGTAATCTATAACAAGACAGGAAACCCCACAATAGGTTATACTGCATTTAGTTTTTCAACCTAACAAAGGACTAATGGCAGAAGAAAGTGTGAAAACAATGCCTGGTTCTTCAGAGCAACAAAAGGAATTGGAACTGTACATTATGTGATTTAAGTGGTTTACTGTTGAAATTCCGAATAAGCCACAGTGGTGCAGCGGTAGTGTTGTCGCCTCACAGCAAGAGGTTCTCCCAGTCGATTCTCGGCGGGAGTGCCTTCTGTGTGGAGTCTGCATGTCCTCCCCGTGGTTGTGTGGCATTCGAAAGACATGCGTAAATGGGTGTGCATTCGTTGAAGGTTGGGCCTTGAGCAGGCACCTCGGCACCATAAAAATCTACTGCCAATTATTAGCAGACCAGAGTTCCACTGTGGCAACCCCTAACCGGGAAAAGCTGAAAGAAGAAGAACTGTTGAAATTCCGAATCCACTTCAGGCAACCGTTCAGAATGTTGACCTGAAATGCTGAATTCGGAATTTCAAAACAGCAACCAATGTGAAAATGAATACATCAATATCATAGTTCGATGTATTCGACATAGCAAGAGGTGATATTACTCACCTCCTGCTATGCACATTGACATGCCATTACACTCTACAGTCAACAGTAAGTTAACTCTACTATGTGGAGGGCTGCTCCCCCCACAGTCCCTGCACATGAAATATGCTACCTCTGAGATTGCACTACAGTGAGGAAATGGTCTAATTCCCTGTTCCTCACTGAACTGCAATCGCCCTGCACAATGTCAAACCCAAATGCTTGAACTACACTACCCATTTGCTGCAGTGTAGTTGATACATTTTGGTTCGACATTCTGCCGACTTGAAAACTGCCATTTAACCACATGATGGCCAACTGATGCAGGTTTAAGGTTTTTAATGTAAACCAATTTAAGTCATGACATTTTGAGAATTAGAATACATTAATCACAGAAAACGCTGAAAGAGAAACTGACTGCCTTTGGATTTGGCTAATAGTGGATGGATATTTACAGACAATACACAACTTTAAGGAGTGTCTACAGAGTGGCATGGAATTTCTGTGGGTATGTGTAAGTGGAATTGATTATTTCTGCAATACTACCAGTCTATGGTGACATGTGACTTGAAAGCTTATACAGCAGTATATTTTTGTGAGGGGTCATAAGTGGGTAGCTCTATATTCTTGTAATATTCCTCTGTGTGTATATGCCTTATTTGCTAATGGTTTTGTAATTTGACAAATATCACTGCAATACCATGCTGAGTGATTGGCAGGGGAGATTCAATGAGTCTAATAGCAAGAAATATTAACAAAGCTTGGAACATACAACTTTGACACAGACATACAGATGTATATAAGTAGTCATAAAAATGTACAGTAGTCATAAAAACGTACATAGTTCAGTAAAAGTGAGCATGGTTTTAATATTAATTACCAGTGAGAAACATCTGAATTAGTAACAATTTAGTAGCTCAGATGGAAAATCACCAGTCTTTAACAGCAAATCTAAATTTAGACATCCATTAATGAAAAGTTAATCCCACAAAGGCCTCAACGGTGTGAGAGAAGGACAAGGAAACCAGTTAAAGTTAGGGAAAAAGGTAGTGGCAGTTAGCCTTCATCGGAACTAATGTCTGTTGTGGGCAAACTATGTTGATTTCAGTCTAAACTTCAAACTGTAAAGATTTAAATTGCTTTGTAACATATGAGTATGTATAGTAAAAGGTTTGTACCCAGACTTTGAGTTAGATTTGAGAAGAGACAATAAAATGGTGAATTTTGAGACTTGAGTCTTTTAGATAGAGTTTGTCTGGTGACAATGTTGGATGTGTTCCCCCAAGTGTCACCACGTAGCTGTCATTAGGATATGAAAAGCTGAACACAGTATGACAGAAACAAACTTAGTGGGCTAGACAAATGGTTCAACTACAGAGCCACAGTGAATGACAAAACTGGGTCCAAAACAAGTTTAGCAGTTGTGGGTTCAGTAAGAAGCCATATTGAATGTATACTTATGGAATAGTGACAGCTGATCTCTGGGTGGCTGCCTTTTTGAGATGGCCTCCATTGTCTTGCACAGGTGCCAATACTAAAAAAGCAAAAGGGCCATTATCTGCGTGACTGACTCACAAAACCCTCTGGTCAATTTCACTATTAATTGTTAAGGAACCATTACCTGGGCTTGCTGCAGCTGAATGTCCTGAAAGACAAAAAAAAAGAGAGATAATGTAATTTTTCTCTAGAATTTACTATGTACAGTTCCACCTGTTCTGAGCATTCTCTAATTTATTACCTAAAATAGATCATTCAAGGCCATCACACATAAATGTTTCTATCAAAATGCAGCAACATTCCTTCATGATTTTCCCACATAGGCAAGCTTGCTCTCTTCTTCCCAACAAACAAACTACTTCAGTGTTTGCAATATCCTACGCCGCATGTCTTTCTGTATAATCTAATTTCAGAACACGTTTACAAAGTCAGTTGCAAATTTCATTTGCTCATCAAGCCATCTTCATTTTATTAACTGCTGCGAGCCTGAGGAAGCACAAAATAAAAAAAAACAACTAAGAATGGTGTTTTTACTTAGAATCAAGCCCTAGCTAGCACCTCACTATGCGGGGACTTCACTTCTGTCCCTCCCTACTCCCACTACAACGGCAGACCTGTAGAACTAAGGGTTAAAATGTCTGTAGCTGTCATGCCACTGTGTAACTTATATGAGCTCTGACAATGAGAAATCTAATTTACTAATTATTAAAGGCATTATTAGTTCTAGAAAAAACAATATTTTCCACTAAATGCCATAGAAGCGAACAAGTTCTATTTCTTCGGGACGTGTTCTCTATAGATGAGTACTGTGTATAATAAAAAGGCAAAGGAAAAATCAAAGGAGCTTGAGGGGCGTTCAAGTCATCTGAAGCAAATATACAGCTAAAAAGGCAGTTAGTTATCGGGAAATATCTCAAGAATGTCCTTTTTGGTGTCTTGAAATAATTATGTGTCCAAAGCAATTATGTTTTAACCAGCATGTGTTTAAAAAGAAGCAGATCATACAATAATATGCCAAATGCAGGCTTTTGTTTTGCCTGGAACTTATAAAATGAAATTGCTAATTGCCAGTATCCAAACCAGTAATGCATGAAGTCATACCCTCAACCTTGTAGTGTAAGAACTCTGGACAAAACCAAAAATAATGGGGGCACATAGACCCAAAAATAGGGGCAGCTTCTAATTATATCAAATTAGAAAGTTGTTATAATAACAGTTTTTGCATTAGCCAGCATTTTCTGAAGGATATGAATATAAGCTTAGACAGTTGTTATAATAAAAGTTTTTGCATTAGCTTGTATTTTCTGAAGGATATCTGAAACTTAAATGTCTGTCATTATTTAATGACTGCAGTCCTCAATGATTTACCAGAAAACCACAAATTTTATGAGGAACATAAAATATAAGGAAAAATTCTGGACATTTTACAGAAATCTGGATATTGAAAGGTATGTATATAGTGATGGAATGTGTATAGCATATGGACTATTTTTACTTGGATGGTAGTGTAATGAAGCCCTTGTCTATACAAGTTTTTTATGAGCTTTGTAAAAAATATTAGGGTTAATTGTTCTGTGTCATACCTTAATAGGCAGCTTAGCACAAAGGAATAAAAGGATGAATTACTAACAAACCTTGCTCTGGGTTTAATTACTTCTGTCTTTTGTGCTGTCTGTTTAACTGTAAACAAGTAATTTACCTAAACAATGTTCTCAAGTTGCCTGTGGTAGTTGGGCTAAATTGGCTTACATTTTTAACAAATAAAGCAAAAATATTTTTCCAAGAAGACATGAAGTGCTCATTGAAACATCTCTAAATCTGAGCACTGTGCATTTTTATTGCTGCCTCTATGAACTTGGTAGGTCAGGAACAGAGCATTATATTTCATGTATTTAAAAACTAGAAAATTAGATGTTAAAAAGGTCTTTACATGTAATCAGATAAAACACACATGACAAGATTCAAAAATATTTATTTTATGGTGGAAACTGGCATAGGTTCCATATGCTTGTTGTGTATTGGATGATGGAGTGATGGATGGTGATGGAGTATTGGAAGCAGAACATCACAACTCATAAAATGCACTATTACAAACATTGTTTTACAGAACAGATTGGCAAAACATATTTAAACTAATTTTCCTACAAAGCAGAAAATAGCACTGAAGACTGGTAACTAACACCACATTATGCTGACACAACTACTATTCCTAATTCATATCACAAGGGGCTGCTTAAGTTTGGGACCAGCTACATGCTATAATATTGTGGTGGATAGTCTGGTGTAGTTGTCCCAGGGGACAGCAGCCCTTCTCTTTCTGAACAAAGTATTAACAACCTCTTTGCTTTATAGTGTGATAGGGAGTGCAATTTCTCCAGGGTTTTCTTGTTTGCATTTTCATGGATCCCTATCAGTTGATTGAAATTTCAAAACTTCAAAGACCATATAGCCGAGACCATATGACTGAAGTTTTGAAACTTTGAAATAAAAATAAAAAACACAAAAACTAAACAAAACATGTTATACTTATATTTTTGCTGGGGACAATCCCCCTGCAACCCCCCACACCTCCTGCTACTTAATTATACCAACTCTGAGATTGCACTACATTGAGAAAAATGGCAAATCCCAAGTTCTTCTCTGTACAGTGATCTGAATGTAAAGTGTTTGAAGTTTCAAAACTTTGATCATATGGTCTTGGCCATATACCCTTCAAAGTTTTGAAACTTTGATCAACTGATAGGGATCCCATTTTCACACCTCAATTACATGTCATTCCTACATGCTTTGAAGGCTAGTAGTTTAGGCCAGGTATAAAGACCTGGTGCAGTATCTTCATGAATCCTTCTGATATTATACATCTAGGAATGGCACAGCAAAGTAATTTTGAATGGTGACTTTATGCTAGGATGCTAGGCTAGGAGGTGGCAGAGATCTCTCAGAAAACATGCAGTCTTATCCATTAAAAAGAATATTGGTCTCTATAACAATGGAGAAGTGGGACTGTAGCATACTTCTCAACCTGCAGGTATTGAAAATAGGAAAAAAGAATCCAGAAAAGTAGGAGCATTCAGTGAAAAATATGGACATCTAATTAGCATGTAATCTGAATAAAAACAACACATAACTCTTCCTGCTTCAAGTAAGAATGTAGGATACTACATAGAAATATATTTAAAAAACAGAGTGACATAAATCATGGAAACATGAAGGCATATTATTATAGAAAAAGTATATACATACATAGAAATATTTGAAGCACAGGCATTTATGCCCTTCTAGCTTGCCAATATAGCAAAACACTTGTTCCCATAATAAGTGTCCAGGCTGTTCTTAAAAATATCTAAACTAGTACTTGCTTTAATGTAATTTGGTAGTAAGTTCTATGCATCAGCTACTCTGTCAGAGAACCAATTAGTACACTTCTCATTCCTATAGAATCTTCTACATAGGTTATCTGATGATTCTCTAGTACTTTTTGATAACCCCAAACATTCCCAGAGATAGTTGTCTCTTAATGCCCTATGTACCTGAGTAAGATCTCCTCTTAGATATCTGTAGAGACACTGTATAAGTTCAGATATTTTAGTCTTTCATAATAACTTAAATTTTCACATCCATGGATGCCCTTGATATATTTCCACTGTACTCTTTCCAGTTTACTCATGCTTGTTTTCTTATAGGGTTTCCATATTGTTATTCTATGCTCAGGTTTGGGTCTAATGTAACGAACAAAAAATGACGTCATTATTTTTGATTTCCTAGACTTTATAAATCTTTTTATACAACCTATAGTTCTATAACTATCATTAACCAATTGGTTGATATAATTATAAAAACTCGTAGCTGAATCTACTCATATACCCAAGTCTTTAAATGAGTTTACAATTTCAATCACTGTGTGCTGTACTAAATATTCACCTTTCAGTTTGTTTTCCATATCTCATAGGCTTAGTTTTTGATGTATTTATCAGCATATTATTCTCTTGTGCCCAAATGGTCAAGTTAGTCAAGTTATTTGCAGACATGCCCTAGCTGTAACACATGTAATCAGTTTACCCAATTTCAGGTCATCTGCATATAGACGGTAGAACACCTCAGATGAAAAAGTTAGGTCTGAAGATACAATCTAAACAAGTAAGGACCTAGGACAGAGCCCTATGGGACACCCTGAATGCAACCAGGGATTTCACCTGTCCAATTGCTGTATGATACTTGCCATGTCCTATTTGTAAGCCATGCAGCTATCCATCTTATCAAGAGTACATCAATACCTAACTGTACTAATTTATTGATCAGTGTTTTGTGCATGACTCTGTCAAATGCTGAAGTTAAATCTATATAAATTACATCACAGCACAATTTTTCATTCATAGCTGTTGTTATATTGTTATAGAACATCATGTTACAGGTGGTAATAGATCTGTTTCCAACATATGCGTGCTGATATATGGTTTCAAGTCCCAAGCTATCCAGTTCTGACAATAACTTATCCAGTATTACCTTCTTCATTATTTTTCCACAACATGAAAGTAGACTTAAGGGTTTATATGACTCTGTGTTTGTCCTACTCCCCTTTCCCTTAAAGACAGGCTTAATACGCCCATGTCTCCAATCTTGAGGAATCTCCCCATATTTATATGACCTAGTGAATAATAAATATAATGGTACTGTAAGTTCTTGCTGAAGTATTCTCAGGTCATTGTTACTAATTCCGTCTCCTCCCTGCGCTTTGTCTGGATCCAGTTTGCACAGTTCTTTTTCAATATAACCTAATTTGATTCCAGTATCTGGGGTTACCCGGATGTCACTAGGACAACTTATCACCCCTTTTGTGGAACCAAACCATTTTGCATAAAATGTTGTAAATACATCTATAAAATGTTGTGTCTAAGAAAAAAAAATTATACTCTGCACACAGTTTATCAATTTGTGTGTCTTTACTCCTTTGTATCTATAAAAAGGTTTCCTGTTATGCTCAATATCTTTATATAAATTTTCTTCAAATTTTTCTTGATCTTGTCTCACACTATGCCTAATCTGTTTGTCCACTTTGTTTATTTCAGTTTTCAAAGATGTAGTTTGCCCTCTCTTCCATTGCTTATATTTTTTGTCTTTCACCTTAATCAGAGATCTTGTTCTTATGGAAATATATCCCCCTGATGTTGTATGCCTAGAGCATGAAGTTAAATATTTTTTTACTTTTTGCACTCAAACAAATTATCTTTCAGCATTTTCCACATTTGACCTTTTAGCCCCATTTACCATCAGTAAGAACTTTCCTCACAAACTATATAGGGAAACAATAACCTCCTGGGAACAAAATGGATTCTTATGCTGGTTTCAATGTGTAAGTAAATTAAATGTTTTAGATATACATATGATAAAAACTACTTACAATATTCCAACACAAGACTGGTTAACCTTACAAAGCATTCTAATGTACACTCAAGATTTATGCAGATTAATTAATAATTCCTCATTTAAAGTTATTCCAAATCTAATACATTTTCTATATGAATTCATACATAATAGTTGTGAAAAGTAAAATTCTATTTCAAATCTATACAAAGAGTTAATAACATATAAAACAATTCCCAAATCATCATACTGGCAGTTCTTAACAAAAGGACTGTCATTACAGTTAACAGAAGAAATTAAATCTAACATCTTACTATCAGTTTATTACACCTCTAACACACAGTACTGGAAAATATTTAATGAAAATATTTACATAGAGCATTTTTAACACTAAATAGAATTAAAAGGATCAGTTCTACTACAAATGTTTTTTGCTGGAGGTGTGAACAGCCAAATAAAGCAGACTGGATTTATATTTTTTAGTAATGTAACAAAATTAAAACATTTTGGAATGGAATTAATCATTTTTTACAAGCATGTTCGAAAGACATGCGTAGCATGGGCGTGCCTTCGTTGAAGGTTGGGCGTCGTGTTGGCACCTTGACACTGTAAAAATCTACTGCCAATCATTAGCGGACCGGAGTTCCGCTGTGGTGACCCCTAACTGGTAAAAGTCAAAAGAAGAAGAAGAACAACAACATTTAATAAATCCTTTACCTTAACTAAAACATTGATTATACTATATGTAAAGGAAGGTCCCTACCTGAATAAGACAAATATGTATTTGTTATGGACAATACTTGCCATATCTAGGAAATGCGTAACCAGAAGGTGGAATTCAAATACACCCCCGACCTTGGAAGAATTATACACTTTACTGAGAACAACTGCATCAATGGAAATAAAAATCAAAGAACTACAAATCCATCCCAGGCCATTGGTAAATAATCCTTGGAAGAAAGTTATATCTTTGTTGGACACTCTGCAATAATCAATATTGTATCTCTGATAACTGATCTGTCAATTCCATATTTACTAACATACAGTGTATATATTGAATGTCAGGCTAATGTAAATATTGTATATAGTTGTTTAAAATGATATTTAAAAATATTATGTAAATGTTATTTTTAATTGAAAATAAAATTGAGTAAAAAAAAAATTTCTTTCCACATTCCTGATGCAGTTTTTCCACTGAACACCTCATTCCACTTAGTTTTACATAGTTACTGTTTTGCTTCCATATAATCTGCATTTAACTTTCTGTGCATTGGTTTAGATTTCAGTTTGGCAGAATTATCTAGCAGCAAATTAACCTTTATAACCCTGTGATCACTGCACATCAATGGGGGTAAAACTTGACTTTAAGTTACAGTAATTTCTTTGGGAACACAAACAATGTTTAGTATATTCCCTCCACTGGTAGGTTTTTTAACAATCTGAATCAATTATTGCTCCTGAATATATGCTGTGAATAATTTCCTTACTAACATTGTTGTATCAGTATTATTTGTCTGTTTCTTATAAATTAAAGTCCAAAGCTAAGATGATTCTTCCCTCCTATGTTTCATGTAAGAAATGTATGAATTCCTCTAGGTCATTTGCACTTGACTTTGGTGGTCTATACACTCAAACAATTGTTATATGTTCCAGGGTTGTCTTTATTGTCACAGTTACACAGTCTATAGTATTGGTGTTATCACTGAACATGTAATAATAACAGGTCTCATAACTATCTTTAATACCTATCATAACACCTCCACCTGATTTTTTGTTAGAATGTCTGTTACAGTAAAAACATTTATATCCTGACAGAACTGGTTTCGGGTCATTGTTCTTACCATGTTTCACAAACAATAAAAACATAAATATTGTGAGAATAGAGCACATTTTCCAAAAAAACTTTATTATTAATGCTCCTAGCATTAACAACCATCAGATTATAAAATCTAGAGACTTTAATGAACTGGATTGCAAAATTCGACTGCACAGAGTCATTTATTTTTGCTTCAGAAAAAGGGAAATATATGATGTCCATCTTCTTTCTTTGAATTATTGTTGTTGCTAGTATGTTAGTGATTTAGTATGCTTTGTTTTCTGTGTACTAGACAGCTTCAAAAATCACATGAGATGAGGGGGATTCAGGAAATTGTATGAGGGGGTAAATCAAGCTTGAAAACAGGGACATATCTCCAAAAATAGGGATATTCTGCATAGGGGTAAATCAGGACCAAAAATAAACAAGGACAGTTGAGAGGTGTGTAGACATGAGCATTAATGTATAAGGGAGGATATTGTAAGTGCACCATTATATACATTAATGCCTGTATTGTATATTCCAATCAGAGGGCCTAACAGAAAACACAGATGAAATAATAAAATATGCCACCAGTGACACATTTCAGTTTATGTATCTCATAGACAGACAATACTTTGTGATGATGTCCAGAGTAGCTTTAGACTGGATAGCATAGCCTCTGGTATGCAATGTTTTCAGTTTTCATGAATGCACACATAAGTACTCTAACAGCCACATAGAACAATGCATACAGTTTAAGTTAAAAAATACAAATGAACAACTACACTTATCAGCAGACAAAATATCTCATGGTAGTTTATTAAACAAGGAAAAAGTTAAAATTAATAAAATGCCAGATAGGTAATACCCAAGATATATTCTACCAGTGATATAAAGTAACTGTGAGTTTTTGGGGTTCTTTACTGAGGATCTCTAACAAATATTACACGAAATAAGAAGATAACTGATGACACTGCCACTTAGTGTACTGCCACAAGTGATACTTATCTATAGATATGGCCCCGCTGAAGAAAGTATCCTGTTTACATATACATTTGTCAGTGAGAATGGTGCTGTATAGGATGCTGCAGTAAAGCTGTGTGTCACTGATACAGGATTAACTGTCACTTAGTACTTCGCTGATCTGGATCTATACACACACACACACACATATATATATATATATATATATATATATATATATATATATATATATATATATATATATACCTTCTTCCTTATCCCCACATTTCTATCATTCTGGGTCCTCTCACTAGGGCCGCCACTCCTAATAAATATGGAGTCCTGCACCATAGCTACAACAGCTTCTTGGGCTGGTCTCTCACACTTGCAAGGATGCCTACAATATCCCATGACATATTTTCCCACTCCTTTAACCTACTAATACAAATTATCTATTCATCCTCTCCCAAACTCCTTGTAAATGCACTCTATCCTTTACTTTTCTCTTTCTTCTTAGTCATAAACCTTTTTTATTTTTCCTCACTGCCATATTTACACTCCTTTTCACTCCTGTATATGTCATTATGTGCCCTGCTACCAAAGCAAGCACCCCTTTATCTGTTCATACATTACTCCTTCTTTCCCTCTGCTTACATCTTCTCTGTGTATCTCAGGCCTTTTCCTTCCCTGTCCCTCATCAGCTTCGTAAATGGTTGCTGCTGCCACTCACTCATCAAATCGCTAGCCCTAGTTACTTATGATTCTCTTAGTCTTACCTCCTCCTTAATATTTTTCCTCTTCTGCTATCACTATCATCTGACATCCTCCATCTCACTCCTTGATGCTCTATATACCGTAACCTCTGCAGTGTGTTTACTGCCACACTTCATACCTCCTAAACTCATGTCTATACCCCCTCCTAAAACTTTCCTTGCCCTCATTCTTTCAATACCTATCCTACTTCTCTTTCATCTCCATAGAAATCTGTCATGCACCCCTCTATTTCTCCAAGCCATCCTGCCACTATTTTAACCTGTATACGCCTTAACGTATAAATCACTAATGGCAACACCATTACCCTTACCACTTTTCACTCTCCCATTCAGAGTACCTTCTCGACTAGTCCATCTGAGTAACATCCCTTTTATCAGTTCCCTTAACTCTTCCAAATTATTCCTTATCTCTCCTATTGTTGGATGTATCTTAACCCCCCAATACCTGTCTCCTCTACTCATCCTTCCAGAGGTGTTAAACTTGCCAGTTCAGTCTAGCAGCTCTGCATATTCACTTTTGTCTGACAGTTATCATTTCAAACAGATGCTAATGGTTGCAGTATATATATATATATATATATATATATATATATATATATATATATATATATATATATTTTATATTCACCTGAATAAGAGCAACACTTCACTGGCCAAAAATGGGAGTAGTTATCAACTTCTTTATGCAGTGTTACAATACAACTTCAACTTCAATATCAGTTTTATTTTGGTGCTTGGACCAAGCACTTTGCAAAAGAGTTAATGACAAATAAATTAAAATGATAACATAATAATAACAATAATTAATTAAATGAAAAAATAATATAAAGTAAAGCATTGTTAAACCAGAAAACCAACTGTAGATGTGGGTTATCTATAGGACTGAATATAAAAATTTGCTTTCGGGTCTACATAATTGATTAAAAGCAAGTGCTCATCAGTGTGATTTAAAAGAGCATTTAAGTCCCTTCAGCGTTAAAGACCATCTCAGCCAACCAGGTAGCAAGTTGCAGAACTATGGACCCTGATAGGCAAATGCCTGAATTCCAGAGGAATAATACATGCCACTGGAATTGCTAGCAGCCCCTGGGAGGTGGAGTATAAACATCTGGTTTGCAAATACCAAATCATGGCATCCTGCAGGTAAGGAGGAGCCAGAACCTGAGCCACATTGGGGTAAATACAGCAGAATCAGAGCTTTATTGAAGATATACTATCTAATAGGTAGCCAGTAAAGTTTCTACATAACTGATACAATATGATTGCACTTGATAATCCCTGCAAGTAACAGGGCTGCAGAGTTCTGAGTTAGTTGAAGATAAATAAGCTTCATATCTGAAAACCCCAAGCAGAGGGTATTTCATTTGTTAAGAGTGGAGGAGATTATGGCATGAACCACAGTAAGCAGAAATGAAGATGGTATAAGGTAGTTGATAACAATATTCCTAAGATAGAAGCAAGCAGTTTTATAACTGCTGAAACCTGTTATCATGAAGTCAGAATTTCATCAATAACCACAATATTCACCCTTAAATCTTACTAGGACAAAAACTGCAACATTTTTTTCTGCCTACTGACATCAGGATACTTCATTGTCAGTTTCCCATAGTCCCATACTGTCAGTTCCCCTTATAAGATACTGCCACCTCCTTTTATGAACTGCTCTGGGAAACTCCTAAGCAGACATGTGTTGCAGATCCTCATGCATAGATTCTGTGGGGTGAGACCCTGTCAAAAATCACCAGGTGGCATGAACCAGGCAAGGATCTATAATACTACATCTTGGAGTGGTCCTGCTTCCCACTGACAGGCTGGGATTCTGTCACCAATGGGGTCATGCTATGGTACCATTAGGAAAGGACCCCCATGTAGATGGTGATGCATCTCTTTTTGTCCGCCCTTTTACTGCAGCATTAGCTCTACATCACAGCCCTGCTATCACCACTGAGACTTGAAAGACAGTCATTCTCCCTTTATGTTCTTAACTCCCCCCCCCCAAAAAAAAAGAACTGATCAGGAAACTGCCTCACTCTTTCTCTTTCCTTGCACGAGTTCCAGCAGGTGGCACAGCCACTGATCAGACTTGGGATGTCTGACTTCTCATCATGGTTTTATATTTCTGTGCTAATGGAGATGGACATGAATTGCAAATTGTCTCACTATTAATGATATCAGGTGACAAGACTGGTAATAAGAAATTCCTAACAGTGGCATATATAGCCATCACTACCATCTTGGAGATATTAAGCTTCAAGCAATTACTAACACTCCATGTTGGCTGCATTCCAAGCCTTTAGCTACTGGGTTTACTGCAGACAGTTTCCTGGGAGCGTCAGCACAGCAATGATACCAAAACCCAATCTCTCAAATAATGTCTCTGAAAGACAGTATGTCTACAGTGAACTAAAGGGGATTCAGAAAGAAGGTGCAATATTGAGGAGTTAATACCAGACACCTCCCCCTAAGTTTCTCTGTACAGGTAGAAATCAAATCCGTCTAGGGCTATACCACTGAGGTTATAGCAATCAGTTATGTAGGATAGTATTGTCTGCTGTATGAAATGCCAAAAAAGACTGAATAGGGCTAAAATGGAATACTGACACTTATCTTACTATAAGGATTATTAAAATCCTAGTAAGGGCCATTTCATTACTATGTATATCATGAAATCCAGATTGGAATGGATAATTGATTTTATTATCTGTCAGATAAGATTCGAATTGCAAGTACCTTACTTTCTCAAGAATCTTCATGACAAGTGAAGGTTTGAAATGGGGTGGCAGTTATCCAGATCAGCAGAGTCTAAGCCAACCTTTTCTTTGGTCTGGTGTAATTAAAGCTTCCTTTAATTGAGATGTAAATACTCTATCAAGACAGGCAAAGATAGTCTCCAAACAAGATAGTACAAGCTTTTTAAGACAGGGAGCCAGTGTAGAAGCAGTAAAATACATACTGGATGCAATGGAGATAAAAATCATCATAACAGATATTTAAAACTTTCACCAAGCAAGAGGCAGGCTCACCTCTAGATAATTACTGCCATAACCCTGATTACTACTGTCATGAGATCCCCAGTCTCATAAGAGGAAGCTTTGCAGCAAAGAACCGAGCAGTCAAGGTACCTTCTAACTTCCTTGTGGCAAATCATTCTAGACTGCATAGATTATCTGTCATGTGGAACAAAGCTTTCAGTAAGTCTGCAATTGCAGGGATATCCTGAGATAAATGGGCAGATTTCTTTCAGGTGATCAGTTCCTGGCAGGATGCAAATTGGTTATCCATGACAAGTTCATCCTCAAGTAGATCAGAATGCCTCCGCTTGTACCCTCAAGTAGATCAGAATGCCACCACTTGAACTCAGGCCTTCAGTCAGTCATAAGTTCACAGAGCTCAGATTTGTATCAAGACATACCTCTCAACCTCTTAGTTCAAGAAATCTGGACAAAGCCTAAAATAATGAGGGGATGAAGGCCCCAAAACAGGGACAGATTTTAAATATTGCTCTTATAAACATAGAAAGTTGCTAGAATGACAGGGTTTGTGTTGGCATGCATTTTCTGAAGGATATGAAGTCTGAAAACCAGATGTATATCATTATTTAGTGATATCAATTCTCAGTGATTTGCCAGAAAATCCTAAATTGTATGACGAACAGATCACAAATATGAGGCAGAAATTTGGACATTTGAGAAGTTTGCCAAGACTCATGTAGAATCAAATAGACTAGCCATACATAGCGTGAGGCTGCAATGTCACGTGAGAAAGAAGGCTTGATTGTAAGTTGGTAACATCTCATCCAGACTCATGTCACTACTTCCTTGCAGACGGGCATGGAACACTGGATCAAGCCGTGGAAAGTAATAAGGCATTTTCCAGTTTACCCTTGATTATTTAAGTCCTAAATATTTCTTCAAAGCATTCAGAGGACCCCCAGACACTCCTGCCAATTTTTAATATCATCAAACAGCAATTCATCTGGGCCTGCATCTTTTCCTTATTTTACTTCTCTGTTGATGTCTGTCACTTTGCTGAATGCTAGCGGAGGCATCTGTCTCCTGCCTCTGGTTGTTTAGCAGAGTGAAGAGCAGTTTGAATCAACTATATATATAGCTTTTACTGTTCACATACTATTTACGATTACCTATTTTATGCTTTTTATCTGTAGTTTTCAGAAAATGCTCTGGAATACAAGCCTTGTGTAGGCTGCTAGAGGTATGACATTTCACACCACACAGGTGTTAATGAGTTAAGAAAGGAACAAGAAACATTTCCATCTGCATAATAGCTTTAATCAGGGTGATTTACTGTTAAAAAATATGTCATGGGCTCTCAACTGTTCAGAATTTTGCAGTATGCCCTGATTTTTGACTCATATTTGTGATCTGTTTCTCTTAAAATGTGTAGTTTTCTAGCAAACTATTGAGGATTGAAGTTGCTAAATAATAATAGACATTTGAGCTTCAGGCTTGCAAAACTTGTTATTATAGCAACGTTCTAAGTTAATTTAAAGGAATATTTAAAATCTGACCCTACTTTTGGGCCCTTGTGCCCCTATTATTTTTAGCTTTATCTGGATTTTTTGTGCAAACCATTTGAGAGGTGTCAGAGCTCCAGTGCTGATCACAGCTACACATAATGGCTAGGGAAATGGGATAAGAGTCCTTCAGCAAATTCTTTGGTCAAGGAATATTCCTTAATGTCAGATTTCACTTTGAAATACAACCTGTTTGAGCATCACCTTATTAACAATGTTGGTTGAGTTAAAAATATGCAAAATATACTGATGTAACAGTTGTACAGCCAAACCAGCTTGCAAGCACTCCCTTAAAAGAAATCCAGGCAGTATTAGTTATCTGAGTGCCCGATATTTTAAACCTGCCATAATTTAGATGTCAAGTTGTATATGAGTGTTGTAAATTTTAAATGTTTGTGAAAGTGCATTGTAGTATTTTGCACTCACAGTGACAGATGCAGAACATTTATAAGGAAATGGTTGCGATAATTTACTTACTACACTAATGCAGGAAAGTTCATGCTTGCATCTATGAGAAAATCAGTTCACAAGCAAAGAGGAGGAGGAGTGCATGATTCTCTACACAATAAGACAATAAAGTTATTGCAAAGCACCAAGAAAATAACATTAAAGCTGAAGGTAGAGAATCAAAGGGCATAGAAAGCATGTTTTAAACTTCAGACTGTACTACTCAACCTACAGACTGTGAAATGGGAACAAAGGCCCTTGAAAAGCAGGATCATCCATCTCAAATCTGGTCATCTAATTAGCCAGTGGCAGATTTACTGGGGGTGCTAGTGGAGCTAAAGATCCCCCATTAGAGCTTGCCTGTCAACTGTTCCGTCTTTGGTAGTACATTCCACTGTTAAACTACTGCTGCACCAAATTACTCTTTTTTGGTTTGGCAGCACAGCTCCACAAGCACCAGTCGACTATAAGGATCAGTTCCTTGTCAGCTGATCCTGACAGACCAATCATGTTCATCAGCCACTCTGTCAATTCTGAGTCAGGAGATATGGAGGCATGATGCATACCCTCAACTGCCTGCAGGAAAATACAAAGTTTTTCATCAAAGAAGAATGTTTGTTTACATTTTTGCATTAATCCTTTAGTGAAATAATCCAGCATTACTAGTCTTCTGAAAGTAGGTAGTGAACATCATTGTTCACAACAGTTGTACTCGTTCATTCTTCAACGGCTTTGCTACTATTTTTGCATAACTTTCTGTCATTTCTGGCAACAGAGGTTAATCTTACAAGGATGAGAAGAACTTTGATTTTTTTTCCGAAACAGTGCAGCATCACTGGGTTTACTCTCCTGAGCTCAAATATTACAAAATGTTCCTTCCATCCATCCATACTTAAGCACCACTCCTCATATGGCTAGAAGAGCATTTGCTAAGGTCTAGATGGCACTAGTGTTCCAAACAGCAGATTGCAATGACTTACCATATGCTGGTATATAATAAGCTATTTGAAATTAGTTTAGCATTAGGGAAGCACTGGGCCTGTTATTCACATTGTCTTATGGATTATTGAATGATGTTGCAATAACTACTCAGAAAGTAACTTAAAGATGTGGAAGTAAATGAGAATAGAGATTCAAAATACATTGCACAAAAAGTAAATTTTGTTAGTCTTTCCATCTTGCAGTGATTAGATTGGCAACCCTTTTGTTTTGTTACTCCACAATTTGATGAAAAGGGGTTTAAATGTTTAAGTGAGTGTAAGGATTTAGCATGCATTTATATATTTACTAGGCACTGAAAATAAGTGTCTGTTTCAGTTCTTGATTAAGCTCCCCAATATTAAGACACTTTATTCAAGGACTAATTACAGTGGCATTTTAATTTCATGTGCTCTCATTAAAACATATAGCTTAGAAGCAGTGTCCAAGTCTCTTATATGCAAAAGGATCCATAGACATGTCGACTGTATTTATTATGCTGATACTCAGGTATGCAGTTTCTATTACTGAGGCAATCTGTACACATACAGAAGAGCAGGCTAGCATGTACGGTTGATGCACAGATAAACCAACCTTGAATACTGCAAACAAAATCCAGCACCCTGAGTGTGTATAGCAAAAGAAATGATTTATTGTCAACCAAACCGGTTTCAGCAGTAAGCTTTCTTCAGTGGTATGGTCAGAATGATTAGACAGTCCTTTATACATTATTCAATTGAGGCATATGACATCATTTCCTGTTTAGATTAATATTTAAATAAGACATTAATCTAATACATGACCAGAAAATATTAACAGAAGTAGAATAAAACAGTGAAAAAAGAAATATAATCCACAATAAACCATCATAATGAGAAACCCACAAATATTCCAAAATTATGCTATTGCTTGAATAATAATGATGATTATATCAGACCAGTGAAAATAATTACAAAATGGAATTTAAAATTAAAATGTTTGTAACCATAATAGAAAATGGTAACAAGTAATTTATAGCATATCATTGAGGCCCGGAGGAAACAAACCACCCAATTTGATTATCCATTTAGTTTCCTTGCTGTTTAACAGTTTATGCCATCCAGTTTTGAATGCTCTGTGACCAACAATCTTATCAATACAAATGAAAGAGAACTGAGCTGTCTTGTGTACAACAGTATGTTTGTACAAAGTGTTGGTAGTCCTGGTATTTCTAATGTCACCTAAATGCTCAGAAATACGAATATGCAGCTGTCTAGAAGTTTGACCAATATAAAATGCCCGACATGTACATGTGGCCAAATAGATCACCCAGTCCGTGCTGCAATTGGCAAAATGATTAATGTTAAATATCCTGCCTGTATTCTTGCTAGTAAATTCCTTTGTTGTAAATATATATTTACAAAAAGAGCAGTGACCACAAGGATGACAACCAATCAATCTATCTCCTGACATAGTAATCTGGGTCATGCAGACATCCTGAGATGTGATTCTTTTGTAATGTGAGAAATGTGATCCTATGAATCTGTTCGAAAGGTCATTCTGACAATGCTGAAGGTCTACATGGGATGAACATATTCTCTTAATTCTGATAAATTGAGATTTAGGAATATTTCTTATAATGTGTTTAGGGTGGAGGCTAGAGGCATGTAGAAGGCTGTTATATTGTGGATATTTTCTGTGCACAGTGGTACGAAGAGTATTATCCACTTCCTTGCTCAGGTGGACATCCAAAAAATCAATTTGGTGTGTGTCATAGCTTACTGTAAAACTAACACCCCATTTATTGCTATTCAAATATTCCACAAATTCCATAAGATACTCAATTCCCCCTTTCCAAACCAACCAACAGTCATCCAGGTACCATCTCCAAATATCCATTTCAGGCAAATATAGATTGTGTGTTTCATTATATATATAATCTGGTCTTTCACATATCCCATGAAGAGATCTGCATAGATAGGTGCAAAAGAGGCACCCATCGCCGAGCCCTGAATTTGCCAGTAGCATTGATCTTGAAAATAGAACACATTCTTGGTTAGAACGTGTTCAACCATACAGATGAGTAAAGTATTAAATCCTGGACTGTAGAGGTTGGTCTTAAGTAGCCAATATTCCAATGCCAATAGACCTGCCCAATGTGGTATACTGGTATATAATGATGTTACATCTAGTGTACACATGATCCAATCGGCTTCCAGTTGTGATTCAGAGACAATCTGCAGGAATTCAGTAGTGTCCTGTAGTCTAGCCCGTACATGTGACAACAGGGGCTTTAAATATTGAGTCAGGAAGACTGATAAAGGTTCTGTCAATGATCCAATGCCTGAAACAATAGGTCTACCAGGAGGTGTAGAGAGGGATTTATGGATTTTGGGCAAAAGATACAAGTATTGTTTAACTGGATCCTGAACACTGAGATGAAATTTCGTTTTAACACTGATAATGCCCTCCTCGACAGCAAGCTGTAAAAAGTTGTCTGTCTCCTGTTTGACTTTAGGTGTTGGGTCAATGGGCATATGTAGATAATGCTGAGTATTTGACACTTGTCTTTTATCTTCATCCCAGTAATAACTGGAATTCATAACCACAATGGCCCCACCCTTATCAGCAGGAAGAATAGTGATAAGGACTGTCTAATCATTCTGACCATACCACTGAAGAAAGCTTACTGCTGAAACCGGTTTGGTTGACAATAAATCAGTTCTTTTGCTATACACACTCAGGGTGCTGGATTTTGTTTGCAGCAATCTGTACACAGTATATAGATTGTCTTTATAGTGGAATGGTGGCAAGAATTGCACTGCAAATTTTATAGTATTTTTAATGTCTGATATGATCTTTTAACTCTTCTTCAGTAACTACACACTTTTAATAGATTTTTTTAGGTGATTCAATCTGAACCAATGACTATGGACAATGACTTTTTCTTGGAGGCAGTGGCAACTAGGGTTGATATGTATGCATGGAAACAATGACACATTTTGATTTACTTGAATATTTAGTATGCCTGAGTTTTGTCTGGATTCTTTGGATAAGGCAGTTGTACAGAATTATTGTATCATATTGCTTATTCTTTGATTTTTTTTTACCGCAAAAAGCCACTTGAAGTGTTCACAGTCAACAAATACCTTATGATTGCTGATGGGTAGATGCTTGTGAATGAAAGGGATGGACCTTGCTGTCATGATCAAGTTTAATTTTCACTATTTTGGCTTTGCGTGACTGGAATACATGTGTGTCAAGCAAGTTGGAATACATTAATGTAGCCATTTTTGAATCTCAATCAGACATCTGAGGTGTATAGTTAATAAAGTGGGCAGTGGGTAAAAAGGCTACTTGTGGATAAAGGCAACACCTCTGCTGTTGTTTGATCACAATTAAACTGCCACTAATCTGGTCTGGCAGAAGTGGTATCACATAATGTATTGCATTTGATGAAATATTGTTAAAATGATTATTTCTATGACTTATGTATAATTATGAGTTTGTGTGTTGGCTTTTGCAGTGTATCTAATATAAACAAGTTGGCAATAATTTATTCCACTTTCCATTACATTTGAGCATAAGCATTGTCCACACTAATTGGCAATCTTTGGAGGTTGGGACAGGATGTATATGAAAAAAACAACTGATAACTGGCACTGTGGTTCAGGTAGTAAGTAGTTGATAGTTAAAATACCCCCTGCCAGTACGGCAACTGCAAGGTCCAAAATGTAACAGTTCATAGAACGCAGACCAGCAGACTGTGGCAAATATCAAAAATCTTTATCAATATTGTGCTGAAAAGCACAAAACAAAAGAGAATATAAAGCAAACCAGTTTCAGCTAATTTACAAGTAGCCTTCTTCAGTGCATACAAATCCCAAGTGACATACACAAATTCTCTTTTATGGTCAGCAATTAAGGATCATTAGATCAACCTAATTATTAGCTACTACATAACTTAAAGGTGCTCATTCAAACTGGGAGGGGGAATAAACATCCCAGTTTGATAATCCATTTCCTTTCCATATTATTAAGAGTCTGATGCCATCCAAACTTGTTTAATCTGTTACCCCTAACCCGATCAATAATAGAAAAGTGAAAGGATGCCTTATTGCGTGTGACAGTATATTTATAGAGAGCATTAGTTATTCTGTGGTGCCTGATATCACTAAAATGCTCTGCGATCCTAAACTTTACCGAACGCGAAGTCTGGCCAATATAAAAAGCAGTGCAACTGCAGGTAGCCAAATAAACAACCCAGTCAGTTTGACAATTAACAAAACAAGAAATTTGGTAAACCTGACTGGTGTTCCTGCTGCTAAATTCCTTGGTCTTATAAACTTTTGGACAATATATACAATGACCACAGGGATAGCAACCAATTAGTTGATCCCCTAGTAAGGAAGATTGGACCAATGGTTTATCATGACTATGTCCACATTTGTGATGACTGAAAATGGAGCCCATATTCTTGCCCTTCCTGAAGGAAAACCGACATCTGTTTCCCAAAAAAACAGATAATCTGCTGTCTGCCATCAAAATGTTCCAGTGTTGTTGGACACTATTTGTTAAAAGGGCAGAATTCCTACCATAAGATGTTACATGGAGGACAACTGACTCTTGTTCCTGAGGCTTGTTTTTATATTCCAGGAGAGAATCCCTATACATAGAATCCAGAGTGTTTCTAGCATGTACAACATGTCCCAAGTCATAGCCCCTATCAAGAAACCAGGAGTTAAGATCATCCCTGTATGTATCATATGATGTTTGCTGGGAGCAGATACATTTTATCCTCATGTATTGAGACTTTGGAATATTCTTACATATGTGAGGAGGATGAAAGCTGGTGGTATGGAGAAAGGAATTATACTCAGGGTATTTGCAGTAAACCTCAGAACTCAAGGTATTGTCACTTTGTCTGATGACTAATACATCCAAAATTGTAATTCTGTCCTGACTGTCATTTACCGTAAAATGAATTCCCCACTTGTTTTCATTTAAATAGTTGACAAGCTCATGAAGATATTCTGAACCCGATCTCCACACCAACCAGCAATCATCCAAATACCTCCTCCATAAGTCCATGTCCTCCAAGAATATATTATGGGAGCTATCATAGATGATCTGCTCATCAATGTAAGCCATAAATAGATCTTCATATATAGGGGCAAAAGAAGCCCCCATATCCATTCTCTGAATTTGTAAATAACAAGCATCCCGATATAAAAATACATTCTTGGTAAGGACATGTTCATTTAATCCTAATAATAATGTGTTAAATCCCAGTGGATATAAACCCGATTTGGAAAGCCAGTATTCCAAAGCATCAATACCTGCCCAATGAGGGATGCAAAGTAACCATCCCAGTTCCAGTTGTGGCTCAGAAATAATCTGTATGTCTGAGAGGACTGGTTGTTAATAAGTTACTGTGCAATTTGTTTATTCACTTTTATTCCAGTCTGACATCAGAGTGTAAACAGATGGTTATTTTTGTGGGGTAGAGGTGAAGAGGCATGCTATGAATATGTATGGCAGCAAGAAATTGAAATAGTTGATTGTAGCCATTTGTTCTTTCACTTTCATCCCAATCTAACACCAGAAGAGTGCATAGAAGGTGCTTATCAGTTTTTGGGCGATAGAAATCATTCATTATTTCCAGGTATGATGTATATATCATTATAAGCACTCGCCTGATAGTTTATAACATTAAGTCTTGGACAAAGCTTGTTTCTTCCCTAAAAGAAAATAAGACTCCGTTTCCTTCCTTATTAAAGATTTTTGTTCAGGTCATCACTGGATCAAAGGGCTGGGGGAAAAAAATCTTGAAAATGCACCTCATAGTATCTAGAACCCCATGGCTTACTTCATTTATTAAACTTTTTTGCCAAATATACAATGTGTTGAAAGGATGGAATAAAAATCTGAAGATTAATCAAAGGTCTTGGAATATAAAAAAAAAAGTCATACAAATAGTGTGTGTGTGTGTGTGTGTGTGTGCGGGGGGTGCAAGAATCACCATCTTAGACTAAGAGTAATACCTACTATTATGGATTTATCCAAGGCCTTTAATGCCCGCATGAAATTTACTTGCGTTCTTTAATTCTGTGTTTGCAATGTCATATATGCATATGAAGAACATGAAAAAAAAATGAGGGGAGTTGTACCAAGAAATGGAACTATGCAGTACTGAGCAACTGCTGGCAATAATGTTTGAAGAACAGTAGCTCCCCAATCCATATATGTTAGCATAAAATTCAAATATCAAACAGCATATAACTCTTAGCGCTTCCAGTAGGAATGTGGGATACTACTCAAAAACATGTTTAAAAAACAGTGACAAAATAATGAAAAAACATAAGCACATTATCAGAGACAGTGTCAAATCTTTAGACATTACTGACCTGTACTGCTAAATTCTACTACACAAAGTCATTTATTTTTACTTAAAAAAGACAATGTCAGATATGTGTCCCTTTTCTGTAAATTACTGTTGCCACTAGTAATTTGGTCATATAGTGTGGTTTTCTTTGTATTAGTCAGCTTCAAAAATCGCATGTGATGAGGGTGGGTCAGAAAATTTTGTGAAGGGGTAAATCAAGCCTGAAAATAGGGACATACCTCCAAAAATAGGTACATTCTGTGTAAAGGCAAATCAGCCCTGAAAATAGGAATGATCCTCCAAAATGGGGCAGCTGTGAGGTCTGCTTCAGCCCCTCAGCTGTCCTAACACAAATCAAAAATACTCTCAAACTCTCAGATTACAGCTTCTACTTCATTTCAACAAAGTGATTGTTAGGTGGTCTTGCTTCAGCTACAGCATTATTCTCAGTAGAAGACTGCTTCCCAATTAATTTGTACATCAGTATTTATAATGGGGACCAGGCACCTCCTTCATACCTTTGTGCTGCCTTCACCCTCCAGTTTATAGAATGACATGTATGATAGAGACAATTTCTTTATGGGTAAGGAGAAGGATTAGTTCACAAATTATAGTTGTCCTACGTTATTCTGTCATGCTCCAGGAAGTACTTACGCAAATAATACATTACAGTTCAAAAGTAACTAAATGTGCTATGACACAATTTTGTACACAATAAATGAAAGCAGTTAGCAGTATAGAAAATTGTTTTTACTAAAGCACTTTTGTTTGTGCAAGAGTCAGTGAAGTTTATTTTGATGCAAAGTTTAACTGCCATTACATGTTGCCACTCATATCAAATAATTTTTACTGTGTTGCTTATTTATTGTTTGTCGACCTGGTAGTTAGTCTGATTTAAAAGAAAATTTGTAGCCATGACTGGAGAATGCAAAAAGAACATACATAGATAAGTTTCTAGTTACAGGTATCTTGAATATATAGAATGAAGACAGAAACATATTCTATGTCTGGGTGTGGGTTATGGTGGGATTTACTCATGTTTGCTATGATATGGTCATAATGGCAAATACCTGTGACTATTTTTCAAAGACTTACATAGATATAGATATATATGTAGGTTTACTATCATAATGTCGGAAATCAGTTCTATTATGAACTAAAACGGAGATTTTTTTTCTCAAAATTTGACATTTAGAAGGGTGTATATGTCGAATAAAACCCGGTAATGTCGATTCGGCATAAACTGACATACCGTTTCCCCTGCACCTATCACAAAAGGAACAGTTCTTGTCTTGTTGTCAGCAGTACGAATGTACTGCATAATACTAAACTTTATGTTTTTGCGGGGGGGGGGCAAGCCCCCCTGTTCCCACCATGGGGGCTGTGCCCCACCCCCCTGCAAATTATATATTCCAACTCTGAGATTGCACTACAGTGAGGAAAGGGATGAATTTCCCAAACACCACTGTACGGCAATCTTTGACAGTACTTTGAGTTCATATCAGCAAATGCACAGTGTATTCGCTGATATGAACTTTCGATAAGGAGATGTTCAGCAAGATGGAAATTCGAAAATCTAGATTTTTGAGTGTTCCATCTGCAAAGCATCCCCATTTGCAATTTTCATAGTAAACCATATATATATATATATATGTGAGAGAGAGAGAGAGAGAGAGAGGGAGATACCCACACATGCACACACAGACACGCACACACACTTTTTATGCAATTCAGTTTAGAGACTGCTGTGAAGTAGCATTGCAACAATATGCATCCACGGGTAGGTAGCATTATAGTATCTTACTAGATGTCTCCAAATGCAAATGTGCCAGTCTGTAAGCATGGATAATTATTCAAGATCATTTCCCCAAAGCCTTACATCAGTATTAAAGCAGCCCGGTAGAACAATTCAAAGACAAGCTCTATCATGTTATGTTGGAGCAAAGCAATGAAAATATGCAATAACCTTTCATGGATGGATCAGAGCTGCTAGCACAGTAGCAGGTAAGTTCTGTGAAGCTCCATGTGTGTGTGTGTGCGTGTGTGTGTGTGTGTGTGTGTGTGTGTGTGTGTGTGTGTGTGTGTGTGTGTGTGTGTGTGTGTGTGTGTGTGTGCATGATACCTATCAGCTCTTCCTGATTTTCAATGACATTCCTGATTTTGACTCAAAATTTAACTGTGTCTCCTAATCCCTCCTACAACTCACGATTTTGAGAGAAAAAGTAGTGACTGTCACTTAGTAATAATGGCAATCATTAGAGCTGTAGATTTCTTTTAATTAGAAAAATGCATGTTAATTCATATCCTCTTATTCTGCTAATATTTCAAGTTAATAGTACTCATATTTTAAAAGAGCTCCTGATTTGCGACATTTGCCCCTTATTATTTTAAGATTTGCTCTTGATTGTGGATTAATAGGTTAAAACCTGTCGTGTGTGTGTCTCTATAGGTGCCTTTGCAACAGTATTATGTATATTCATAGGAAAATACTAGTGTGGTTGTTCTAATGACACTATGTGATCATGTCAGAGACATGCAAATAAACTGCTAATGTGCTTTTTCTCCATATTATCGTGCATGTTTCTGATACATTTGTTATCAGTGTGTAACTACTACAGCTCACCAGTGAAGGACAAATAGCACTATGGCGATAATGACTCTGAATACTCCCAAGACTGTCTGCCTTTAGGGACCTGGGAACCTATGTAGATATTGAGCTATATATCCACAACTGTTAAGAAAGTCCCTTTTCTGTTGCACAGCTTATTACTAAGGGTACGGCGTCCTGGTCCAGGTCCAGGGATGTGATCCTTCCACTGTATTCTGAAATTTTCAGACCAATAATTGAGTATAATGCCCCCTTCACTATGTATCTGTCCAAACATTTGACTCAACTTGAATGCCCACAACATTTTCTTACTAAGAAAATCAAGCACCCAAATCATAAAAAATAGGACTGTCTTAAACCCTTTTCATTCTTTTTGGTGTCATACAGGCTGTGATGTCCATCCTTTGGGCCAGTAATCAAGGAGCCTTAGTCTTCACCACTGACACTGGTGGGAATGCTCACTTAGAATGAAAATAGATACACACAGTATTTTCAGATGCAGCTCTCTGCACCAAACCCAATTTCCCTTAATAGCACAAAGGGAGCGCACTCCAGTTCTGGGGCTGGTTTTTCCTCTCCAGGCCCCAAATAAGACTCATAGGTTCATAGGTTCATAGGTGTGTACTGGGCTAATGGCCCTGGAGCCTTTACAAACCTAGCCCATATGATTACTCTGGCATTGTGCCACTCATTAAACATTTCCTGAGCTAAATGATGCCATGCCCTATGAATGTCTGAATTTGTAGTGTTCTGATATTAGCAAAACTGCTAGTAGGACAGTGGGCACTTCTCATAAGCAGGACTAAAGTCAATTAATGCAGAACCCCACCCCCCCCACCTTTGGGACTACAATACACAATACAGTTTACATGCCAATTAGAGCAAAAAAGTCTCCCAATTAGAATGTACTGATTGAAAAAAAAAATGGTTCTCAATTTATGGTCAGCTATAAAAGGTATCATTCTTATAAGCAGTTTCATGTAAACACAAGGCTATAATGAATACAATTAAAAATGTAAAACTTAATTGCGCTTAGGCAAGCATGATTTGGAACTGGCTTTCATAATAGCAGTTAAAAAGTATGTCCTTAAATTAAAAATAAAAGCAGTGATTTTCAGTAATGTTTTCTCTCTCATTCTGTTACTGCAAAACACTTGTACTGTTCAAATGAGGATGCTGTTAGAAAGCTCTGCTGCATTTTTTGGTATTCCAGCCTGAATCTCAGACTCAGTGCCACAATGATCCTTCCCACAGAGGATTTTGAAGTAGCCATTATCACCCCAGTCTGTATTCCATGAGTTAGCAGCCAGCCAGTAAGGAGTGTTGTATTTTATGCCCCAACCCAAGATCTTAATAGCATGACCCCCGACTGCTTCTCCAGTATGATGCTGGTACTTTATTTTAAGATTAACTCTTCTTCAGTAACTACACACTTTTAATAGATTTTTTTAGGTGATTCAATCTGAACCAATGACTTTGGACAATGACTTTTTCTTGGAGGCAGTGGCAACTAGGGTTGATATGTGTGCATGGAAACAATGACACATTTTGATTTACTTGAATATTTAGTATGCCTGAGTTTTGTCTGGATTCTTTGGATAAGGCAGTTGTACAGAATTATTGTATGATATTGTTTATTCTTTGATTTTTTTTTACCGCAAAAAGCCACTTGAAGTGTTCACAGTCAACAAATACCTTATGATTGCTGATGGGTAGATGCTTGTGAATGAAAGGGATGGACCTTGCTGTCATGATCAAGTTTAATTTTCACTATTTTGGCTTTGCGTGACTGGAATACATGTGTGTCAAGCAAGTTGGAATACATTAATGCAGCCATTTTTGAATCTCAATCAGACATCTGAGGTGTATAGTTAATAAAGTGGGCAGTGGGTAAAAAGGCTACTTGTGGATAAAGGCAACACCTCTGCTGTTGTTTGATCACAATTAAACTGCCACTAATCTGGTCTGGCAGAAGTGGTATCACATAATGTATTGCATTTGATGAAATATTGTTAAAATGATTATTTCTATGACTTATGTATAATTATGAGTTTGTGTGTTGGCTTTTGCAGTGTATCTAATATAAACAAGTTGGCAATAATTTATTTCACTTTCCATTACATTTGAGCATAAGCATTGTCCACAATAATTGGCAATCTTTGGAGGTTGGGACAGGATGTATATGAAAAAAACAACTGATAACTGGCACCGTGGTTCAGGTAGTAAGTAGTCGATAGTTAAAATACCCCCTGCCAGTACGGCAACTGCAAGGTCCAAAATGTAACAGTTCATAGAACGCAGACCAGCAGACTGTGGCAAATATCAAAAATCTTTATCAATATTGTGCTGAAAAGCACAAAACAAAAGAGAATATAAAGCAAACCAGTTTCAGCTAATTTACAAGTAGCCTTCTTCAGTGCATACAAATCCCAAGTGACATAAACAAATTCTCTTTTATGGTCAGCAATTAAGGATCATTAGATCAACCTAATTATTAGCTAGTACATAACTTAAAGGTGCTCATTCAAACTAGGAGGGGGAATAAACATCCCAGTTTGATAATCCATTTCCTTTCCATATTATTAAGAGTCTGATGCCATCCAAACTTGTTTAATCTGTTACCCCTAACCCGATCAATAATAGAAAAGTGAAAGGATGCCTTATTGTGTGTGACAGTATATTTATTGAGAGCATTAGTTATTCTGTGGTGCCTGATATCACTAAAATGCTCTGCGATCCTAAACTTTACCGAACGCGAAGTCTGGCCAATATAAAAAGCAGAGCAACTGCAGGTAGCCAAATAAACAACCCAGTCAGTTTGACAATTAACAAAACAAGAAATTTGGTAAACCTGACTGGTGTTCCTGCTGCTAAATTCCTTGGTCTTATAAACTTTTGGACAATATATACAATGACCACAGGGATAGCAACCAATAAGATCATCCCTGTATGTATCATATGATGTTTGCTGGGAGCAAATACATTTTATCCTCATGTATTGAGACTTTGGAATATTCTTACATATGTGAGGAGGATGAAAGCTGGTTGTATGGAGAAAGGAATTATACTCAGGGTATTTGCAGTAAACCTCAGAACTCAAGGTATTGTCACTTTGTCTGATGACTAATACATCCAAAATTGTAATTCTGTCCTGACTGTCGTTTACTGTAAAATGAATTCCCCACTTGTTTTCATTTAAATAGTTGACAAGCTCATGAAGATATTCTGAACCCGATCTCCACACCAACCAGCAATAATCCAAATACCTCCTCCATAAGTCCATGTCCTCTAAGAATATATTATGGGAGCTATCATAGATGATCTGCTCATCAATGTAAGCCATAAATAGATCTTCATATATAGGGGCAAAAGAAGCCCCCATATCCATTCTCTGAATTTGTAAATAACAAGCATCCCGATATAAAAATACATTCTTGGTAAGGACATGTTCATTTAATCCTAATAATAATGTGTTAAATCCCAGTGGATATAAACCCGATTTGGAAAGCCAGTATTCCAAAGCATCAATACCTGCCCAATGAGGGATGCAAAGTAACCATCCCGGTTCCAGTTGTGGCTCAGAAATAATCTGTATGTCTGAGAGGACTGGTTGGTAATAAGTTACTGTGTAATTTGTTTATTCACGTTTATTCCAGTCTGATATCAGAGTGTAAACAGATGGTTATTTTTGTGGGGTAGAGGTGAAGAGGCATGCTATGAATATGTATGGCAGCAAGAAATTGAAATATTTGATTGTGGCCATTTGTTCTTTCACTTTCATCCCAATCTAACACCAGAAGAGTGCACAGAAGGTGCTTATCAGTTTTTGGGCGATAGAAATCATTCATTATTTCCAGGTATGATGTATATATCATTATAAGCACTCGCCTGATAGTTTACTGGAAATATTTTTTCAGCTTATAACATTAAGTCTTGGACAAAGCTTGTTTCTTCCCTAAAAGAAAATAAGACTCAGTTTCCTTCCTTATTAAAGATTTTTGTTCAGGTCATCACTGGATCAAAGGGCTGGGAGAACAAATCTCTAAAATGCACCTCATAGTATCTAGAACCCCATGGCTTACTTCATTTATTAAACTTTTTTGCCAAATATACAATGTGTTGAAAGGATGGAATAAAAATCTGAAGATTAATCAAAGGTCTTGGAATATAAGAAAAAAGTCATACAAATAGTGTGTGTGTGTGTGTGTGTGTGTGTGTGTGTGTGTGTGTGTGTGTGTGTGTGTTTGTGTGTGTGTGTGTGGGGGGTGCAAGAATCACCATCTTAGACTAAGAGTAATACCTACTATTATGGATTTCTCCAAGGCCTTTAATGCCCGCATGAAATTTACTTGCGTTCTTTAATTCTGTGTTTGCAATGTCATATATGCATATGAAGAACATGAAAAAAAAATGAGGGGAGTTGTACCAAGAAATGGAACTATGCAGTACTGAGCAAAATTCCATTTTTTGTATTTAATGTGTTTTATAATGTTGTATGACATCACTATATTATGTGTTATTCCTATTGGTTAGATGTTCTTATTTAAATGATTGTAGAATCATTAACTGTTGTCTGATGAAGCGAAGTGTTCATTGCGAAAGCGCTCACCAGTTCTTTTGTTATTAAAGTTTTGTATTACAGCCTTGTTTGGTCGGCACTTTATTTTATTTATTTTAAATGCATAATAGTATAGTTCGGGAAGTCATCCACCCCTGGCATCTATCATATTGACAACACACCCCTTAGAGCTGACCCAGTAGTCAGGGACTTAGGGACACACACAGATAATAATCTAGCCTTTGATCATCACGTGTCTACAGTGGTGAGGAAATCCTTCTATGTTGAGCAACTTATAAGCAAAGATGCCTAAGGAAGTTATTGTTCTACTGTATTTGGCATTCATCAGACCTATCATTGAGTACAATGCCACCTTTGGTATGTAACTAACCAGGCATATCCAACAACTGGAACACCCACAGAGGTTCCTCGCTAAAAGAATACAGGGCTTAAATAAAATGTCCTATGCAGATCATCTCAAAGCTTTATCCCTGTATTCTGTCTCCTACATTCATTAACATCTGATCTTAACTATTTGGGAAAATGGCAGAAAAGGGCATATATTCCTTTTAATTGTTTTAGGTACTGCATGTATTGTGTTGCTTTTCTGATTGAATCACACTTTTGGGTCTGTCAGTCTTACTGGCTGTAATTAATGTACATTATTCAGCGTACCTTGAGTTGTTGAATACGATGCAAAATAATTGCTAAGCAAGGTTTTTATTGACAGTTTGCTTTATCAAGTATTAGTAAGATTGACCTTTTGAGGTTGATGTTTGACAGTGGCAAATTTTATTTTCAGGTGTTTATACGTCTGTTTGGTTACCTACTCAATAAGCTACAAAAATACTTACTGCATGTTCTAGCACTGTTGGAAGGACTCCTCCAACTGCTACTTTAGTTTTTCGGTAAAGGTACATTGAGACCTTCCATGAGTGTTTAATTATATTTTCTTCATTTTAGGCTTTGTGAATATGCTCATTAAGTTACAGAATGGGATCAGCATGTAGATACAAGTAAGGTACAGTTTTTTGCTGCAGATGATCCATCTGGATATTGGACACAACTAGCACTGAGTAACTTTAATCAGCCTTTAGTGGGTTTTACTTTTTGGTATTTATGATGAGCAGACAGCTGCCTGTCATTTACTCAACTCAGACTTTCTTGTAATGCTTTTAAACAAAGTACTCTTTACAAAGACAATAAATGACAGTTCTAAAGATAGAAATAGCATTAATAAAAATAGCATCTGATTTATCATTGATTAGTATATACCAGTCTCCTTCTAGTTTTGATTGTTTTAGAACAGCTAGATTATTAAAAATGACATCTGCACAGAGCAGAGTTGCCAGCTGATTCTAAAATATCACAGTTAAAAAGCTTGCCAGCATACCAGTATACAAAGACACTTCCAACAGAAACAGAACTGTTAGTGTTTCAATCTGTGTTGTAACAAGGTGAACTAAGTTTATGCACACTTAATTCAACACTTTCCCTTCTGATATAGATAGCAATTATAAACCTATGAGGTAAGCATGAATTATGTCCAATGTGTAGTTTGTTTTCTGGTACGTGCATTTATTAGCTATCTCATCTTTTGCCTTGTTAATGATTAGGCACAGATATCAGCTATTGCACTCACATACTGGTTCATATTAAGATCTTGTACAAAAGGCTCATTTATAGAGCTTTGATAGGAGATGATAAGCACCAAGCAGTATTAAAGTTTGTACATACCTTTCAACTCAATAGGACCATTTCTGACAAGTGTGTCTTGTGAACCTTTTCCTTCGGGCAATTCTTTTGCGCCGCATGTCTAAAAAACAAACAAAAAACACTTATTCTGATTTCAGTCATATAAATAAGCCATTAATAACCTTGAAAGTTACCATAACAGAATATAACAGTTTTCCTGTTTATAATATTTATCTTCTGATATGATCCATTAGGATTGATTATATCTTTACTGAACAGACTCTGCCATGATGGGCTTGATTATGTTTTTCTTGAAAATAATCTGCCATAAACTTTACACTATTTGCCAGAAATGACCTCAGGAATAACCTTTTAAAAAACAGTTTATCTCTACTACTAGTACTGCTGACTTGTTCAAACTGCTTCATCACTCAAAGCCCTCCTTTTCACTACATGATTCATTCGTAAGTCATCTTCATTCCCGATGAAACATCTGTCGTTCATTGTAACTGCAATATATTATCATTCTACATACCTGTATTACTGAAATCAGGCTGCTCCTTACCCAATCTAACTTTTATAAATATAAATGTGTTTAATTTTTTTTCAAAAGACTTTTCCAGTATACAACTAGATACTGTATTTGTTTTATGATTTTTATTTTATTTTTAAACTGTTCGGGCTCACAATGTGCAATATATATAATATATAAAATACAAAATATTAAATATAAAATAAATATATATATTCTTGGTATCTCATATGGTAGAGTTAGTGACACATACTTGGTTTTAAGGCGAGGCTTCAATACATTACAGCTATATGGCTGTATTGTTATACCTCTGTAGCCTTTGATTCTTTGGTGTGACCATTAGGTGAATTATTTTAATAATTTATTAATTTATTAATTTTATTAATGTATTCACGTTCCATGTCATAATGCGTTCTGTTACTATTGGTCCACTTTGGATATACGTGTTTAACAAGTTAATTACGTGGGGGAAGGATACAAGTTTTAAATGTTAGCTCATTGATATAAATACAACTGTTTTTTTAACTTGAAGCTGTTTTGATTCTAATGAAGTTGAGCTAGAGAAGCTCGACGAAAGGTGCATTTTACAAGTACGCTTAAATAAACTTTAATTTCATTTTTACACCGCTAGTTACGTGCTTTTATTGTACTCGGAGAGCTTGGCAGCGAGTTCAAGAAGTCTTCATTGTTTTGCGTAGTGGTTTTAGTATATATTTTTTCTTCAATTAACTGTTTTGATTGTAATTGTTTGTAAACTTGCTGGAGTTTTTTTTTTCTTCGCAAGCCTACTCTGAAAAGTGGTCTTTCATGACCCCATGATCCTGTCGGACTTTTCTGGTAAACACGTGGAAATAAATAAATAAGTAAATGAGCTGGAATGTATAGCAGTCATTATTTGCACTAACCCTGCCATCAGGTACACTTCAGCTGCAAATGTGTATCATCTCCTCTAACGCCACACATAAACACAGCAGTAGCACCACTGTAATTGGCTCTGACTGGAGCTGCTGACAGCTGTTTTTTTTTTTTATTTTTTTTAAACATAAGTCCTACTTCCTTGTGCATTTATTTATTTATTTATTTGCAGTTGGTTTACCAGGATAGTCCATTGGGCCAAATGAACCCATTTTCAATGGAGTCCTGGGGAGAAAAGCTCCAAATAAGGTTACAGTAGGATTTACATCCATATTACAATAATTACAAGAATTTTACAAATATAGTATACAATATGTGGTAAACAGAGTACTGTTCACATTACAGTTAGAGCAAACACTTTTAGGAAGAATAACTGGTGGTAAAACATTTTAGATGATACAGGCTAGAGAAGGTAAGCATTTCGATTTAGAAAGTAAGAAACAATTGCAACAGAGCAGACAATGTAGTGTACAAAATTTTTTTTTTTTATGCAGCTGTAGGATTACAATCAGAATTAGACTAGTGGTTACAGTGATAGAAAACTATTTTCAGTAAGATATAGCCAGTGGTTATAAAGTCAAAAATATGCTATAGCAAGCAGACTACAACGCAGTCATACAGTCAGACAAACATGAGTGTTGTTATAGTGTTACATATTATAATTATATAAATGGCTATGCTATGCAGCAGGTTTAGTTGGGAGATCAATCACTGTCCCTAAAACACTGGCATTCATAAGCTTGCATAGATGCTCCAACAACTTGGCTTAAATTAAGTTAAACTTTTTGTCATTTCAAACCTACTGGGGCAATTGACTCCAAGTATTTGTTTGCATTTTTCTCAAATACAACTATGCTATCAAATGGAATTACTATATGGATGTATGGTGAAGAGGGCAACTGCCTGGAGATCACAGTAAGGCCGGTGAAGTGATAGCCAGCTAGGAAGTTATCAGGCACAGAAACATAGATAATAAAAGAGAATGCTACTTGGACAAAAGGCTATGTTACTCTTAAGTGTCATAGCTGTTTCTGTACATGTAGGCCTCCTTAGGTGTCATAGCTGTTTCTGTACATGTAGGCCTCCTTAGGTGTCATAGCTGTTTCTGTACATGTAGACCTTCTTAGATGTCATAGCTGTTTCTGTACATGTAGGTCTCCATAGGTGTCATAACTGTTTCTGTACATGTAGGTCTTCTTAGGTGTCATAGCTGTTCCTGTACATGTAGGCCTCCTTAGGTGTTATAGCTGTTTCTGTACATGTAGGCCTCCTTAGGTGTCATAGCTGTTCCTGTACATGTAGGCCTCCTTAGGTGTTATAGCTGTTTCTGTACATGTAGGCCTCCTTAGGTGTCGGCTGTTTCTGTTTTCTTGCTTAATTATCACATCTATGAATTTATACTTACTTTGATTTTTGGAAAAGTATAATATGCATACCTCTCAGCCTCTTTGAGCAAGAAATCTGGATAACGCCATTAATAATGGAGGGACAGAGGTCCAAATATGGGGACATTTTTTAAATTTTACTCCTACAAACTTAGAAAGTTGATAGAATAACAAGTTTTGAAGCAGCATACATTTTCTGAAGAGTATGAAACCTGAAACTCAAATGTCTGTCATTTATTCTAACTTTAGTCCTCAATGGTTTGCCTAGTGATTTGCCAAGAAACACAATTTTATGGAAAATGGACCTAAAATACAAGGCAAAAGTCTGATCATTTTACAAAAATCTGGACAGTTGAAAGGTATGATAATATGTACTTCCCTCACCAGCATTTCATAGAAATATCACATGCATTAAACTAAGTTTTTATTATTATTTTGTCAGCTTTCACGTCAGCAAAACTTCAGGAAAAGTTTATTATCTCCCCAATTTTGCCACATATATGCCCCTAAATTTAATTTTATTCCTATATAATACCCCCAGTATCTCTTTTCTAATGTTAATCACAGTACATATTTTGCCTACACCAAGCTTAAGTGCTTTATTACTCAAATAAGTTTTCCTTTTAAATGAATCTTAAAGCACTGCTATTCTTACACCATTAATACATTTCTTACACTTTCTACAACCTTCTAGGTGTATTTCTTCATCTCTTCTGTACACACATATATCCTCATTTACATTCGTAGTTCAGTTATTGTAACATGAAATATCATCAGCTACCTTATCATTGCAGCAAGCAGTGTGGCACAGTGGAATAAAGCCCTGAGTATGACCAGATGTACTGGGTTTGAGTAGCCTGAGTCCTGGAGGACACATAGGGGATGGGATAGATAGGATGAGGCAATGTTTGCTAGCCTGTCTTGGTGGGGGTGGGTTGTCCAGGCTTCACAAGGGGAAGAACAACAAGAGGGAGAATAGTCAGAAGTTACAAACACTGAGGTACATTTGAATAAAAAAAAAAAAAAACAGTGAGCAGGAGATACTGAACGTATAGTAGAAGAGGACAAATTTTTATCCTTACAAGATGGGAAAAGTGAAGGGGATGAAGTGGAAGCCATCATTTTGTCAAGGGACAGGTTGAGGTGTAGAATGAAGAAGAAACCCTGAAGAAAAGAAAACACACAAAAAAGGAAAGGAGTCATTTTTTAATTTTTTTCTATAAATAGAAACAGTGTTAGAAATAAAAAGAAAAGAATGATAGTCTTGCAGTGTTGTAAGAAAAGGGAGGTGGGATATCATTTGTCCGTTAGTTGTTATGATATTTGAGTGACATTGATAAACAATTTAAGGTAAAATAAGGGAAGGGAAATAGCATTAACTACGGAAAAGGATACTTGCTCTGTCTTAGCAATATTAATAAATTTAGGAGAAATAGGAATATTGGACATAACAATAATAGATCCAGGGAGAATGTAGTAAAGGACTATAAGATAAAAGGATGGTTGATAAGAGTCAGTTATCCATGCTTAAATGTCAGTCAAAGAAATGAAAGTTATATTTGAAGACTTTAAAAATTATGATGCAGTGAATAAATATATATCTTCAACCCCTTTTCCATTTTAGAACACACACTCACACACACACACAGACACACACACACACACACACACACACACACACACACACACACACACACACACACACACACACACACGGGTCCCTATCAGTTGATTGACTATTCAAAAACTCAAAATTTATGTCAAGACCATATGATCGAGTTATTAAAAACTCAAAGCTTTTGAACGGAGATTGCGGTACAGTGCGGATCGGGAAAGTTATCCTTTTCCTCACTGTAGTGCAATGTTAAGAGTTGGGATATATAATTTTCAGGGGGCTTGCATCCCTACAAAAATGTAAAAAAGGTAGATTTTTGTGTTTTTTTTTTTTTTTTTTTGATGTTCAAGATTTTGGAAACGCAGTCATATTTTCCTGACCATATAAATTTTAAACTTCTGAAAACTCGATCATCTGACATAGACCCCAATATATATATATATGTATATATATATATATATATATATATATATATATATATATACATATATATATATATATATGATGTGGAAAGTGGTAGGGAAGTGTTAAATTATTTTAGATTAATTATAAGAGCTAAAACATGTTATAAATATAGGGCTGGAGCATTATGAACAGGGATGGATCCAGAAAAAGGTGACCTAGGCAGCTGGCTAGGACTTGGTGATATCTTAGCTGATCCATAAATGTTAAAAACAAGGAGAAATACATTTTTCTACATATGACTCTCAATTCTGATTTCCT
Source organism: Protopterus annectens (assembly GCF_019279795.1). Classification (NCBI taxonomy): domain Eukaryota; kingdom Metazoa; phylum Chordata; order Ceratodontiformes; family Protopteridae; genus Protopterus; species Protopterus annectens. The sequence continues at coordinate 1,202,399,470 of NC_056727.1, forward strand.
GAGTCCAGTCAACTACTCTGTTTTCATGTAACAGCTCTAACTTCTTCTCTTTCATTGGCTGGAACATAGAGCCAATAAGTAAAAGACTTCCTGGACCTTGTCACAGTCAAAATGGACCAGTAGTAAACAAGCTTGCACTAGGGCAGTCTTTATTGGAAAAGCCTGTCTCATATTTTAGCCTTCACCCTCCTAGAATATTTTATTTTCTGAGAAACCACTGAGTGTTACATAAGTTACTAATGCCAGTCATTAGAGTTTCATAGTTCTTTAAGTGATTTGCCACTGTTTTTAGCACTAGAGTATGCAGTAAATATACTCATGAAAAGCACTTTCCCCCATCAGGAAATGTTTTGGTCATCCAGTTCCTATACAAAATTAGTTTTACATTTTGCAGTTTTCTTTCACTGACACCACTGAGGAAAAACAAGGAAGTTTAACGTAAGTGACATAGGCACAGGCAAAGTGTGGGGAGGTGCTCCATTGAAGTTTCTGGACATAGCTTGTATTACCCTATGGTAATGTCACAACTAGAAATGTTATTTTTTTCTTTTAGCTGTAGTTTAATAAAAAGTTTATGAAGCTTTTTATTAAAAACAATGGCCCAAAAAAGTAAATAAGGGCAAAATGTAAAATACATTGTGGCACTTAACTCATCAAATGGTGTGATGTATATAGAAACATCTGTAAATCACCTTAATATTCAGAAAATGCATGTCAACGAAAACCTGTTGTTCTACTAACATTTTAACTGAATTAAAGTTTTCTTTTATCTGTCCCCGATTTTGCAGAACCATTTTGATTTTGCCTCATATTCATGCCATGTTCATCATTAGTTTCTTGAATTTCTAGTAAATCACTGAGGATTACAGTCAATTAATAATGTCAGGTATTATAGTTTAAAAACTCTTATTGTTAAGATAATGCATTTAGATGCAAAACCCATTGTTCTGTTAAGTTGTTAAGCCAATTTAGGTTGTCTGCTTATCATCTGTCACCACACTCATAGAATGCTTCTGATTTTGCCTCATATTCATGCCCTGTCCCACATTAACTTCTTCATTTTTTCGATAGGTTACTAAGAGGTTGGGATAGCATGGGAGGTTTAGAGGATTGCACTGTCTAGATCTCACAGCAGTGAACTGGAATACACTTCTAGATCATTATTTATGTATTTGTATTCATTCATTTGATTGAAAGCAAACATCTGAGCTGTACATAGTTATAGGATAGGTTGCAATTGATGGCCACATTTGTGTGTGTATGTGTGCACATGTGTGCATGCTGTTGTGTGTAAGTGTGTGTGTGTGTGTGTGTGTGTGTGTGTGTGTGTGTGTGTGTGTGTGTGTGTGTGTCTGTTTGTGTGTGTGCTGTCACGTATGCACGTGATTGTATAAATACCTGGTTTCTGCATCCCAGAATAGTTATGTTGTAAAGGAAAGAATCTGTTGTAGTAAACAAAAGCATAATTTTATGAGCCATGTTATTTGGGTATAATCCTTGGTTTCCTTGTTTTGTTGATTGTTGACAGTGTGATTATTATGCGGCTGTGAATAAACTGGACAGCAGAAAACCTGCAACTTTAATGTTAATATTTTAACAATAAATACATTTTTAATTAGCTTGATTTTTTTTTTGTTTGCAGATAAGTGGGTGTGAACTGCTCTGTTTTGGTCTACAATAGTTTGTTTGGCACTTACTGTAGATGAGTAAGTAGTGCAGGATTTGATTCTCCTGACTTTCATTTATCTACTACCAGAAATGCTCCTTGGCTGCCCTGAAAATAAATATTTGCTTCCACTTGGCTGTCCTAGGCTGTTAACAAATACATTACACATTTATTTTGAATTTCTGCACCCTTCTCATAGCCATACCTTTCAAGTGTACCTCATTAAGAGTAATGCTCCTCCTTTGATGTCTAAAAAGTTCATGTTCTTTGAAGTTCCACATTGAGAGGATCTGCCTCACTTTCAGTGTCAATATTTTAAATAAAATGGTAAATAAAACTGATTCAGCAAAAGAACATTTTTTATAATTAGAAAGTAACATATTTCTACCCATTTGATGAGCTTACTGGTGGAAGTCATTTATAAGCTGTTAGTAAGTGTTCTACATTTTGCCTATTTGATCCACATTATGAAAGGCAGTGTTCATCATTCTGCTCATAGCCGCTAATTACTTATTTACTATATGTTATTTGACTGTAAATCCCAAAATATAGCTTGCAATTTGATGGTTTGTAGGATGTATTTTCCAAAAATATGAGTTTTAAAGGAAGATAAGTTTACTGTTGCTCATGCCAAGTCTTTTTTCAATTTTCAGTGTAAGAGGTTTTTCTAAATGGATGTTAGTGGTTTTGCTTAAAAATAAGAAATTGGAGTTTTAAATTAAATCCAAATATCTATGATCACTAAAAATGAAAATAAGAAAATATTAGACACACTGACATATTTCTTCTGTGTTTTATGGTAATGAGACACCCAAGCAATGGGCTACCCCCATTACCCTGTCTAGCACCCCATTTGACCATAATCCATATTTGATTATTAATCAAAATTAACGCCTTAATTTTTTTCAATATATTTAAAGAGGTGGAGAACAGTTCGGACATAATAGATTTTTATGACACTTGGCAATATGGTCTGCACTGAGAAGGTAGGAAATATTATTACTGAAGGTAAGGGATTAAAATGATTAGCAGGAATACATGTGGAGTTAAAAGTTATGGGTAGCAAAAGAATGAAGCTTTTTAAAAATAAACAAAAATACGAAAATATTTTATAAAGAATGAACGAAGTAGGAGGCAGCATATAAATAGAAGTACATGAAACCAAAGGGGTAGCTAGGCCATTTAGAGCCCAGGGTGAAACTATCATTTGGCACCCTCCCCCACAGAACAATTTGTTTTTGAATGGGGTGAGAGAAATCCTTTGACAACTTTTCACAAAAACATAATAGCCCAAGGAGCTCAAAACATGTCCAAATAAGAAGTTTTACTGAAAGTTTAATGAATTTTCCGAGTTAACCATTTAACTGTTATGTGATGCATAACCAAAGACAACATAGCTTTAGTGATTTAAAGAAACCACAGAAATCTTTCTAAGTAAAGCAGAATTCATCACAATCCACATCTCTTTGTAGGTACAGTCCAACTGCCAACAGCTGCATGACAAATTGTACTACTAATACCTTGGTAAATATGAACTGCAGCACAGCAAACCATAAACTAACTGTGGCTCTCACACACAGGCAGAAAAATCATGACTCAAGGGAGAAGCAGCTAGAATATACATCCCGACCCTTCAATAGATTTTAAATATGTATGTGTACTGCACAAAAAAAGGTTTAGTTGTGCATTGCAACACTATATGTACCTGAAGTTTACATTATATTGACAGCTCCTTGTAGCACAATGTTTAATAGTTACTGCTAGTTCAGTCAACACTGGATCATCTACTCAGCAATGTGTGGTTTACTGTTTGCTAACAACATATCCCAGTAGCATAATATTAAGACACTAGACACTTATACTGAGTGTGTTTACTATTTAGCAGCAGGGGTGTGCTCTACCTGACAATATAGGCTATACCTCCATGTGCCTTATTTCAGTTATAAAATGACCCCTAAACATAACAAATAAAGATAAATGCAAAGTGTAAGCAAGTGAGCAATAGAAGAAAACAAAACAAAAATGGAAGAACAAAAAAAGGAAAAAAATAGTCCCTTGGATTAAATTGCTTCTGAGAGTGTGAGTTATACTAGATTTTTCTCATAAGCACAAGGTACAGGGTTTGATTCTAACCTTTGGGATGGGAAATGTGGCTAGGCTTAAATGGTCCACAAGGGCAGATAGCCTGGTACTGATTTATGGACACACACACACACACACACACACACACACACACACACACACACACACACACACACACACACACACACTCACAACACACACGTTTGTTACTGCAGAAACAAACCATGACAGGTATATATACAATTTCCATGCTAGACATCAATAAAAGAAGTGTCTAAATTAAAGTTAGCTTCATTTTAGTTATAAACACACATTTTATAAAAAAACAGGAAAAATCCTAAATATCAAATCCAATAACTATGTTATACTGCTTTACACATACCTTTAATATTTTATGATACTCTTTAGCTGCTTAAACTCCAAAGGAAGAGATTTCCAATGCCCTACACCAATCTCTGGCTCAGACATGCAGTTTGGGCAACACAATTTGCAATTCTGCAAATTTACAGTAATCATCATTATTTCAAGGTAGACTAATTGAGACCTCAAGAAGCCTATTAAGAATACAGAGTAGAGTGAGGTCCCATTTTTGATTGGACAAAGCCATTTTGATTGATTTTTTCCTTTGTTCACCAAGGCAACAAATGGACTTTCAGGGAATTAAGCAGCATATACTGAGCCCTGGCCCCTGACAATAGCTCTCAAATGTCCAGATTTCTGCAGACTGTCCAGATTTTCACATCATAAAATGTGTGGTTTTCTGGCAAATCAGTGAGAATTGAACTCATTAAATAATGAGATACTTTGGTGTTTCAGACTTCATTTCCTTCAGAAAATGCATACTAATACAAATCTTTTCTGAATTTAAACTTTATAATAGCAATATTTAAAATCTGTCCCTATTATTGTGCCTTTGACTCCATTATTTTAGGCTTCACTCAGATTTCTTGTGCTAAGAGGCTGACACATTGCCTTCATGAGAGACAGAGATATATGTTACTTTTTACAATGACCAAAAAGAGACTAGTAATATAAATTTGGAGAGTGTAGGCAGCTCACCCCCCATTGGGGAGGGAGGGGTGCCTGCACCCCTTGCCCCGCAAAACACTTACATTTCAGTAAGCCCGATCATCAAGGGGTTTAATCTTCCTTGAGTCATAGTTGTAGGACTTATTATACCCTTGTTTTAAAATCAAGGATATTATACATTAAAAGTATGCTTATGTTTGCTGCATTGCTGTCCATTAAGTCATGTAGGCTGTATTGTTTGATTTGTTTCACTAAATGTCCTGGATCTCTTCAGTACTCTATCCATATATGCACAAGCATTTCAGTGACACCAAAATTAAACATTTCCCGCAAAGATCCTTTCAGTAGTTTGTCCATGTCTGCAAAGGCACTTGACTGACTCCAAAATAAAAAAAAATTCCCCATGCGACACATTCAGTAGTATGTCCAAAAATGCACAAGCACTTGACTGACTACAAAATTAAACATTTCTCCATGTGACCCCTTCAGTACTACATCCAAGTATGCACAAGCACCAAGATAAAACATTTCCCTAAGCAGCCCATATGGTAGTCTATCTGTCCATGTATGCACAAGCATGCAAATGACATAAAAATGTAACATTTCCCCGAGTGACCCCTTCAGGAGTATGTCCAACTATGCGCAAGTGCCAAAATGAAGCATTTTCTGAATGACCCTTTCAGTAGCGTGTCCATGTATGCACAAGCACTTGACTTACTCCAAAATGAATCATCTCCCCAATGACTCCTTCAGTAGTCTGTCCAAGTATTTACACACAAGCACCAAAATGAAACACATTCCCCCAAGTAATGCCCCCCTCAGTAGTCTATCCATATATGTACAAACACTTCAATGACTCAAAAATGACACATTTTCCCCAAGTAATGACTTAATTCAGTAGTTTGTCCATGTCTGCACAAGCACATCACTAACTCCAAAATTAAACATTACCCCAAAGACCCCTACAGTAGTATGTTCAAGCATGCATAAGCACCAAAATGAAACATTCCCCCAATGACCCCTTCAGCAGTCTGTAAAAGTATGCACAATCACCAAAATGAAACATTTCCTCCAACAACCCAAGTATGCACAAGGACCCAAATGAAACATTTCCCAAATGACCCCTTCAGCAGTATGTACAAGTATGCACAGGTACCAAATGAAACAGTCACCCCCAGAACAGTGCAAGCTTATAATGCCTTCCTCACATTTAGACCATCTACTACACAGACAGGGACTAAAGGTGGAGTTGACTCAATTTACATCAAAAATAAATATACCTCAAGGCTGGTCAAGCAGTACAATGCACTTCAATTTTTCCATGTTCAAATCACCATAGGTAAAATCGAGTACTACTTCCTTGCAAGCTATAGATCCCCCACTATGACCCAGGAAACCCATACTATGTATTTATACTTATTCGAAACACTCACCATCCAACCCAATACCACATTCATATGCAACTTTAATTACCCCACTTTTAACCAGAATCCTATATGACACCAAATGTACAGGCACATAGATGCCTGGATTTTGTAAACACAGCCTCCCTGAACCAGATTGCCACTACACCATCCAAGCATACAACCATACTGGATCTGGTCCTCACTAATATGGAAGAGTGCTGCACACCCCCTAGTGTAATGTCTTCTCTGGTAAGGAGAGATCAAAAAATGGTCTCATTTGAAGTAAAAATAAAACCTGGAACCCTAGCTAACTCTGGGATATTCAGGAGCTACTCTAAAGCTAACTTCCTTCTGTTAAGTGATAACGTAGAAAAATTTCAAGCCCCAATAAACCCTGAGAGCACTGCAGAACTCTTAATAGAGACCCTATGCAAGCATGTTAATAGGGGAATCGAGGCAGCTGTACCCACCAGGAAAAAGTACAGAACTAACTCAAAAAACAAGCCACCCTGGTGGAATCACAAAGTCGAGAGGCTTTATAACAGAAGGAAGAAAATCATGGCAAAACTTGGGAAGTGCAGCACCCAGCAGGATAAAAGCACTCTCATAAAACTTCTAAACAAACAACTCAGAGGACAAATAAAGTCTACCAAAGCCTGATTTGAGGTAAATTTGGCCTTCCAGGCCAAGGACAACCACAAGGCATTTTTTAGCTATGTCTGCAACCTCAAAGGCAATACACAATTGTCTGCAGAAGCTCATTGTAAATGGAGTCATCTATACTGTGACAGAAGATATAGCAAACCTACTGGCTGACAAATTCATCTCAAAATTTATCCCACTCTTCCCTTCAACCTTCCCTCAGGAAATACTGTCAAATGTAACTCCTCCTGCTATCACTAGGGAACAGGTCCTTAACGGTCTCTCTAAGGCCAGCAACACTGCTTCAATGGGTCCAGACAATATCCTAGGATGCTTTGTAAATAGCATGAAACATGACCTATCAGGGCCTCTGTAATTGCTGGTTAACTATAGCCTCCAAACTGGCTTCATGCCTCATGAGTACAGAACAGCAATAGTCATCCCTCTACACAAAGGTGGGCCATCTACAGACCCTGGAAACTACAGACCCATAGGTTTCACTAGTCTCATATGCAAAGCCATGGAAAGAATTATCATGGAAATGATCAATAATGACATAGTAAACTTCCAGGCACTAGACCCAACCCACTTTGGTTTTGTCAAGGACAGGTCATGCCTACTCAACCTGGTGGACTTCTTTGAGAAGGTCACCAAAGCAATGCATGAGGTCAAAATGGTTCACAATGACTACCTTGACCTAGCCAAGGCATTTGACACAGTACATTGTTGACAAACTCAAGAGGTTAGGTACAAACTCTTATGTCACCCGGTGGATAGCTAACTGGCTCACAGACAGGACCCAGAAAGTTAGACTTGGAGAGGCCACCTCTACAAAAAGGCCAGTTACAAGCAGGGTCCCTCAGGGAACTGTCCTTGCACCGCCCCTTTTTGGAATTTACTTCTCTGAAGTCAAGGCCAATGTCAATGGCCTCTGACTGAATAAATTTGCAGATGATTGCAAATTAGGAGCTGCCATTGAATCCTACACTGACACAAATGTTCTCCAGGAAGGGCTGACACAGACAAACAAATGGTGTCAGAGCCATGGACTAAAACTAAATGCCAAGAAATGCATAATAGTATCCTTTGGGAAGTCATCCTCACCTGGTAACTATCATTTTGATGACACACCCCTAAAAGTTGACCCAGTAGTCAGGGACTTGGGGACTCACATAGACAGTAATTAAGCCTTTGATCATCACATGTCTACAGTAGTGAATAAATCATTCTATGCTGCCCAACCTATAAACAAAGGTATGGCATCTAGGCCAAAGGAAGTCATTGTTCCACTGTATTTGGAATTCATCAGACCAATCATTAAGTACAGTTCCCCCTTTGGCATATGCCTAACCAGGCATATCCAACAACTAGAATGTCCACAGACATTCCTCACTAAAATAATACAGGACATAGGTAACATGGCCTATGCAGAGCTCCTCAAGGCCCTATCCCTGTATTCTCTCCTACAGGTTGTTGAGAAAAGATCTATACCTAGTATACAAGGCATTGTCAGACCCCACTCTGATAGACCTCCTGCATATCCACAAAACAAACAGCAGAAGAATTACCCATTCTAAAGACTTAAATCTTGCCTGTGAAATAAATAGGACCTTCTGGAGAGACAGGTATGTATCCCAGAGATTACCCCATCTCTGGAATAGGCTACGCATCCATGTGAAGCAGAGTTCCTCCCTAACTCAATTCATGTGTACCTTGAACAACTGGAAAGGGAACAGGAAAGTCATCCCTGGTTTGGAACCTATGTCTGTAATGAACACAGGCAACCTGTAAATGGTTCATCTCCCAGGCCCCTGCCTGTAAATGGTTTATCTCACAAGCCCCTGCTTACACTTATCAAGGGTACCAGAACTTGTCAGAGAGTTGGGATGCATGGCTAGGCTTAAAAAGGCCCTTGTGGTCATTAGCCTAGTCAGCACCTGTGAACCTATGAACCCAACGACCCATTCAACAGTATGTCCAAGTATGCACAAACATCAAAATGAAAGATTCCCCCAAACAATCCTTTCAGCAGTATGTCCAAATATGCACAAGGACCAAAATGAAACATTTCCCCCAGTGACCCCCTTCAGTAGTTTGTCCAGTAATGCACAAGCAGCAAAATGAAGCATTCCCCTCAATGATCCCTTCAGCAGTATGTCCAAGTGTGCAAAAGCAGCAAAATGAAACATTCTCCAATGAAACCTAAAGCAGTCTTTCCAAGTATAGACATGCACCAAAATGTAACATTCCCCCCAGTAACCCCTTCAGCAGTCTGTCCAAACACGGACAAGGACCAAAATGAAACATTTCCCCTAATGACCCCCTTCAGCAGTATATCCGAGTACGCACAAGCACCAAAATGAAACATTTCCCAAAACTACTTTTTCAGCAGTATGTCCAAGTATGCATGATCGCCAAAATGAAACACTTCCCCTAATGACCTGTTATGCAATCTGTCCAAGTATGTACAATCAAAAAAAAAAAAAGAAACATTTCCCACCAATGACCTCTTCAGCTGTCTGTCCAAGGAATGCACAAGCACCAAAATGAAACATTTCTCCTACTTGGCTCAGGGACTTGTTTTTTTCTGGTTGCTCATTCTGACTCCCTACACACCAAATGCTTCCACAGAGAGTGATTTGATATCCAAAAGAGGATATCCCTCAGTTTGCAGTGGGAGCTAAAAATTTAATTAAAGAGACTGTCATTACTGCACAGCAGCACTGCCCCTTTTACCTGCTCAGCCAATCACAGTTCTTTTGGGGGTAGTACCCAATTAAGATAAAATAAGTGGGGGCAGGAGGCTCGCAGGAGTGTCTTGAATATCCATTTAGGATATATGCATTGCTGTTCCCTTTAAGGGGAAAAAATTATGTTTAGTAAAAAGTTTTTTTAACTTTATGTCGGCAAATTGTGCCATTGCCCCACCCTAGCTAAACTACTGTATGGCAGTATGACTGGGATTCAGCAACACCAGCTATGACTGTGTAAACTGGTGCATTGTATGAGAATACAGAAAAAGCAATTCACAAACATGTTTAGCTGAAGTGTCGAAGACCTCATTATCAACTATTTTGCATGAGCTCATAATTACTGTCAGTGCTAAAAAGCATGTTTCAGCAGTAATTACCACTAGTGGTTCATGCATTGTACTGGAACAGGCATCCCTAAGTCAGTCTCTCACAGACACACCTACAGGCATTCCTCTTCTCTCTCTCTCACAGACACACACACACACACACACACACACACACACACACACACACACACACACACACACACACACACACACACATATACACACACATGCACTCAACATGACTCATCCTGCCACTTGGACGCACTTAAGGACACGCTCACCCATTCAATCATAGGCACACAGACATACATGCCTATAATCTCATTCCCCTAACTAGCACCCCTACTGTGACCACCCACCCAGGCAGACAGACACGCAGACACACACTGCCATCCCAGTCCACTGGCATCCCTGCAGACACCCCCAGACACACTGTCACACACATCCACAAACTGATATACACATCTCTACAGTACCTGTCCACTGAGCTTTGCTCAACTTCCCAGCAACACGGTGTCTTCCATTCACTTGAATTGGTAGAAACAACAACAACAAAAAATAATGTGGATTAACACAGCCAGACATGGCATTTTATGCAGACTAGTGATTCCTTGACTCACTTATTTGTGTAAGCCACCTTCTCAAAACATTCCTGGGGGAGAACACAGGGCTAATTGGCATTAGTTCCTTCCCTGAAATGCTTCATTTTTATTTAGCATGGCCATCTAAATGGCTCACCATGATGATCCCACTGACCATGTAAAATCACTTCTGTGGGCCTGTATTTGAATTGGAAAGAGTTAGCAAAAGGGGTTGGCTACTTGTGGTTACTCTTCCTGAATCCCATGTTATATAAAGTACTAGAGAATAACTGAAATGGGGTAAAGAAAGGAGGAAAGAGTATGAACTAGTACTGGAGTAGAAAGATGAAATATGTTTTAAAAAGGAAAGGAAGCTCTATGAGGTAAATAAGATGAAACTAAGGGATTTATTATGAACACAAAGATAATTAATACTACGAAGAAAGGAAGAAGTGGCATTATTTCTGAAGCAGACAAATAAGATAGAACAAAAAGATGTTAGAAATTGAAAACAAAAGCAGATTATCTGAAAATATAATAAAGGTAGGACAAGAGGTGAAACAATGGGGGCCAATCAGCAGATTTTTATTTAGTCATAAGTGTGGTAATAAGCAGAGTACATGAGGTAACAGAAAATGAAAGGATTATAGACTACATGAGATATCAGAAAATGTAGGGATCATAGAGTACACGAAATAACAGAAAATGAAGGAATCATAGAGTACACGAGGTAACAGAAAATGCAGGGATCATTTTTTTATTCTAGTTGAAATTATCGGTAATGATGAATTTTACATATAATTTTGATAAGGATATGGGTGGACATAATGAGAGACTTACAAGATAATTTACAGAAAGCAGGGATGTAATTGAGATAGGAGACAAGTAAAGGTTTTTGGAAATACTGTAAGACTGGAGGAATATGTTTTATTATGAATAACTTAGAAGTGTGAAGAATAAAATTTAGAAGAAAATAAGTCATAGTAGGACAGTGAAAAGTACTGATATAGGATATTAAAAGAATACAAAATGCATAAAAAGTCTACAAATTAACATTTGAAAAGATAGCATAATTAATCCATTTAGTTCTTTTTTGAAAGCTGAGTTATGTGGGAAGAATATTTGTGCTTCCACCAAGCTTACAAGCTTAGAAAGAGAATTATGAAATTGACATAGTGGTTAAAGTTTATACCTCACAGCTTCAAGGTGCAGTCTTTGATTCTGAACTCTGCTTATTAGATAGAGTTGTAATAGTCTGCAGCCTTGTATTTCCCTATGACTACAAATAATTGTTGCTATTGTGTGGTAGTCAAGACTGAACTAATGAAAAGAGGGAGTCAGTGCAATTAGGAAAAAAGGGAATTAGAAATGATTGAAACAGTGGTGTAATTAGTTTTGCATTTATTTTGGTTAATGAAAATCATGAAGAGCTGTTAACTAATAATATTAAAGTAATAAAAAAATAATAATAACAATAATAACAATCAGTTAGTATGAGTCACAGAATTCTATAATGCAACTTACTATAAAGTGCCTAGTCAGTTACACCACTGCATTTTCTGAACAAAACAAAGCATGATACTCTGATGTCTGCCGTTATTAACTGACGGTAATGCTCAGTAATTTACCAGAAAATAAAAACAAATAATATGACTGGCAAACCTATGAGACACATCTATAGATATTTCACTAAATCAGAGACAACTGGGAGGTCTTATTGACACTTTTAACTTGCTACCTGGCACACCAATGTGAAAACTACTGTAATTGCTGTTATTCAACAAAGTTATTCATAACAGAATGCAATGAAGAAGGTGCCCTTCTGTATTAAATAGGTAGGGAAAGCAATTAAATGAAATATAATAAAAAAATGCTAGGTTACTGTGTTCATGGATGCAGTAAGTCCTTGTAAAGCTGTGACATTCCTTTTATTTTGTGCTAGTACTGCTTCACATATATAAACAGGATGCACCACCACAGCTATTCATGCACAGTAACTGTCCATGGTGTTGTAGAATGCCAGCAGGGTAATGTGTACTGCACAACGAATCTCCTACCGGAGCAGAAAACAATACACTCTGGAGCCTTTACACATCTTTTTCTTTTATGAAGAATATTTAAAAAAAATGAATTACAAATTTACCAACTGCTGCATTCAGCATAAAAGTTGAATAAAATATAGCAGTGCTGAATGGAACATAAATTGGTTTAACTGACAATATTTAAAACACATCACTGAGCAGTATACTGGGAGATCGGCTATGGTCCCCTCCAGCTGACCACCCAAATTTTCCCTATTATAATCTGTCATTGGACAGTAGGTAAATAAAAATATCATGGATTATGAATGAAAGGGTAGGAGATTAATTAAAAACAACACCTGATTATATATACATTCTGCATCATTATCATCATCATCTCTTTTCGGCTTATCCCGAGGGGTTGCCACAGGGGAACAGCAGTCCGCAGAACAATTGGCAGTGGAGTTTTATGGTGTTGAGTTGTCAGCCTGGCAGCCAACCTACCACAGAAGGCACACACGCACACACTCACACCTAGGGCCAATTTAGAGTGTCCAATTCACCTACAGCATGTCTTGGGATGTGGGAGGAAAATATACATTCTGCATTTGTAAAAAATATGTAAACACATTTTCAAACAATGGTGAATATACACAAATTATTAAAATGTAAATACATTAAGGTCCCTACTCTTTTAAGTAAGTGATGTGGGATTTCTTACTCTAACTGAATAAGATTGCGCCTCAGTTTAACATCTCACCTAAAGTATGGCACACTCATAAATGTATCACTCCATATATGCAGCACAGTAATGCCAGAAATGGAAAATGAATAGAATTATCTGGTAATGGAATAGAACTCACAGTCCTTTGTTCTTCTATTATCAAAAGTGTGCTACCTGTTGGGCCATGATTAGGGAAATTGTTTTGCTTATAGTATGCATGAGACCAAAGTTGGTTATAAAGATGTAACTTTGATAAGTGAACTTTTTTAGGTTGTTTATAGTAATTAATTTAGGAAAGACTCTGTAGTAAAGGATTCTGTTAAGTGCATTAATGCATATTTTCCATATTTACTTGACCCTTTGCATTAAAATGAGGGTACTTACGTATTATCGCAACCACAGTGTGCCTGCATTCACAGCAATCTCTGCATTCTTAGATGATGTAAACCAAAGTCTTTCTGTTTCACACTATCATCTCTGTTTCCTGTAGTGTTTTAATCACCTCTTCTTTTTCTTCTTAGGGTGTAACAAGTTATCGTCATAATTGCATTGAAAGCTTAAGCAGAGGAAGTGCATGGATTTTTTTTTAAATAGCATTGCAACCACACAATAATAACACATTATTGGTTGGCCGTTATGCAACCGCACTTTACTATGCTTTCACAGTTGACTATGAAGGGTTAAATTATTTAAGTGAAAAAAATTTGCTCCGTTTAGGAAAGGGATTTTCGATACAGAACTATGGCATTAAAAGAAAAAAGGCACACAAGTTTAAACATTTGTAAAATCATTTTAACATTCTCTGTCCCTGTCCTTTTAATATACGTCCCTTTTTTAGATAACATTTCCCTTCACTCTCATTACACTTAACCGTACCCCCAGTACACAAACTACCATTTCTACGTTGCTTGCCTTCCTAGTGAGACACAAAGCCAAGCCATTTGTACAGGAGTGACAGACATGTCACCACTCATTCACAAAGAACATCTCCTGGCTTCTGTAACATCTGACAAACAAAAAGTTAGGATGTCTTATACAGCTAACTGTACCTTAGAGCAAAGTGCGAAGCTATAACTTGGACTCCACAAGCAATAGTGAGTTTTTTTTTTATTATTGTACATTCTTTCTTTCTAAATGTTGACAAGCTATAATTGAACACTGCTCCGTATTGCAATCACATATTCTCACACACTTGCATTCACAGCATTCTCAGCAGCACAATGTTTTCAGTTAAGAATGGAATGTTGCAGAGAATGCTGTCAATAATACAGACACACTGTGGTTGCGATAATACGTACCAAAATGAGTTTATGCATACTGTGGATGATCTTGATTATGAAATCATCCAATAACAGGCTGAAGAGTGGCTAAAACAGAGGTAATATAATTCCATAACTCTGTTAACTACACCGACAATGGCAGAGACAGTACAAGGTAATATGGGAGAGGGCAGGTTTTCTGAAGTCTATCTTCAGTAACAATTTAATGTGAAAAAAGTACACAAAGCTTTCCTTCAGACCAGATATGTATCTTATTTACAAGGCAGATTACAGAATGGTATTAAGAAAAAGTGACATTTTTAAGATCTGATGATGCAATTAGACATATTTTGTCTATGCTTTCTTTTCCCATGGCTCGAATCTTTGGGGGGGGGGGTTTGTTATATCTGAGGTAGTGCTGAAGCCTTTAGTGCCTATTCATAAAGGTGCTTTTTATGCAATAAGTGTTTGGTTTGATTGTATGTTTCAATTTCTTAAGTTTTAGGCAGTGTACATTTTCAGATCAGCAAGTGTTGTATATGGATTAGTCCATTAGTGTTTAGTAGGAAAAATAAAATATATATCATAACCAGTATTTAAAGTGAGGGTACAGAAACATCTGTGCGTTGCTTATTCTAAAAATATGTTAGGCCAGGGGAAGCATATGCACATGAATACATTCTGGAATTGCATACTCTCTGATATTTTATTGTTTTAGATTAATTTTTGATGAGTGAAGGGGTGATGTTGAACAGTTTGTAAATATTATAGATGGTAACTTCATTTTGAAGTTAATACTTTTAACCCAAAGAGACTGAAATAAAATTTTGAATTGAAATATCTTATTTAAAAGGTTTAGATATGATTATTGTGTATATGCTTGTTCATTGTAATGCACAGTTTTATACTTGTATGTGGATCACATATATTTTAACTAACATATTAATTTCTTGTGTTTGAATGAGTGTTTAAATGGGTATGGTTCTTCATGTTACTTTTAATTCCATCTTAAAGACATTTGTATCAGGTGGATGTGGCTTGAGTATTATTTATAAAATAGCATTTCTTTCCATTTTTCATAGTTACTATTATACTCCTCTAACTACTGATGTAATCTAAAATCTATTACACAACAGTAGGAGAAAGTTATTAAATAGCAAAATATTGACAGATCACTTTTTTCTCTGTGGCTAAACCCTAAAGTAAATTACAGAGAGACAAACCGTCTATGTATCTTTCATCTACTCTTTTTTAAATAACCACAATAGGTAGGAACTGGAAAGAACACGTATCTTTATCTTATATTGTTGTGTTGTGTATTATTCTTATCTCTGCACCACATTAAATAGCTATTACTGTAATCATTTTTATTTTGGTGTAATCTAAAATTGCCTAACTGGGGCAAGAGCGCTGAAGTGATTTTGTTCTGTTTAAGTCTTCTGCTTATCACAATGCACGCAATGCTTCCACAGGCTGAAGTTATAATGCCTTGCCATCCTATGCAGGATCTTCTGAACATTCATGTAAAAACATTACAATTCATTTTTGATCTTAAAAACTGTGGACAGAGTAGAATGTCAGTTGCTGTCTTTAATGGCACACTGTGGTTTGTGTGCCACACCATGTCTTGAAACTCAATGCAATGAGACATTTCTTTTTCTGATACAACATAATACTCGTATGTAATTTCCTTTAAAGCTACTTGGTCAGTCTGATGGAAGGGGTGATCATTAATTGTCTCTCAAGCCTAAGCTGTTCTCTAATGCTACATGCTACTAGAGATGTGAATCCCTAAAGAGTTAATAGATTCAAGATTCCAGTTGGAAAGAAATGAGAACAACTATATTTATTAAATGAGAAGGTTATTTTTAATGACTGTATAAGTTTACTTACTCATTTGCACATTTTTAATTGAATGAATTTAATGATTGGTTAGGGCACTAATGGTTTTATGTATATAATTATGGTGAACTAGGTAAAGATGTTAATCTGATGAAGTCTTTTATAGGACGAAAACACATGGTTACTAATAGCGTTCATTTGGTGTATTATTGTCGTGAATAAATTTTGGAGCAGCTTGATTATTTCTCCTTTGGACATTCCTTTTTCTTTGGTTTGGTTTGTGGAAGGAAGTTTTTGCCGTGGTGTTTTTATTCTAAAAATATGTTAGGCCAGGGGAAGCATATGCACATGAATACATTCTGGAATTGCATACTCTCTGATATTTTATTGTTTTAGATTAATTTTTGATGAGTGAAGGGGTGATGTTGAACAGTTTGTAAATATTATAGATGGTAACTTCATTTTGAAGTTAATACTTTTAACCCAAAGAGACTGAAATAAAATTTTGAATTGAAATATCTTATTTAAAAGGTTTAGATATGATTATTGTGTATATGCTTGTTCATTGTAATGCACAGTTTTATACTTGTATGTGGATCATATATATTTTAACTAACATATTAATTTCTTGTGTTTGAATGAGTGTTTAAATGGATATGGTTCTTCATGTTACTTTTAATTCCATCTTAAAGACATTTGTGTGAGGTGGATGTGGCTTGAGTATTATTTATAAAATAGCATTTCTTTCCATTTTTCATAGTTACTATTATACTCCTCTAACTACTGATGTCATCTAAAATCTATTACACAACAGTAGGAGAAAGTTATTAAATAGCAAAATATTGACAGATCACTTTTTTCTCTGTGGCTAAACCCTAAAGTAAATTACAGAGAGACAAACCGTCTATGTATCTTTCATCTACTCTTTTTTAAATAACCACAATAGGTAGGAACTGGAAAGAACACGTATCTTTATCTTATATTGTTGTGTTGTGTATTATTCTTATCTCTGCACCACATTAAATAGCTATTACTGTAATCATTTTTATTTTGTTGTAATCTAAAATTGCCTAACTGGGGCAAGAGCGCTGAAGTGATTTTGTTCTGTTTAAGTCTTCTGCTTATCACAATGCACGCAATGATTCCACAGGCTGAAGTTATAATGCCTTGCCATCCTATGCAGGATCTTCTGTTCATTCACTTAAAAACATTAGAATTCATTTTTGATCTTAAAAACTGTGGACAGAGTAGAATGTCAGTTGCTTTCTTTAATGGCACACTGTGGTTTGTGTGCCATACCATGTCTTGAAACTCAATGCAATGAGACATTTCTTTTTCTGATACAACATAATACTCGTCTGTAATTTCCTTTAAAGCTACTTGGTCAGTCTGATGGAAGGGGTGATCATTAATTGTCTCTCAAGCCTAAGCTGTTCTCTAATACTACATGCCACTAGAGATGTGAATCCCTAAAGAGTTAATAGATTCAAGATTCCAGTGGGAAAGAAAAGAGAAAAAGCTAAAAAAATACCTTGTTATGTAGGCTTTTACCTGGCCAAATCCTGAACGTGTGATAGCCAATACTACATGGGAGCCAGAGATATGCATTTTTGAATAATGTCTTGCAAAATGTTATCAAAACCTTAAGCATTGCATATTGAATAAGTTGAAAGAATAGAAATGCCAGAGAAGGAGAGAAACAGCCTGAGTATGCTTTATTTATTAATGACATTATAGTAATACATTTGGTAGAAGGGAAATTCACTCATAAAAGAGGAAATTTATGTTTAAGTGTTTAAATCATTGATAAAAAACCAATAAAGCAGGCAATCCAAATCCTCAGAAACAGTAAAAAGTTTGTAAACGTATTTTAATAGAAACGTTTTCGCTCCTGACCAAAGCAAGAGCTTCATCAGACAACAATAAAAAGGCGCCAAATCACTTTTAAATAAAACAAACCATGATGTCATATCCTTGACAACGGTGGAATTAAAACAATTGTTTACATTTTTCAAAATAATGCCTTGGCAACATTACTCAGTCTAGCTTAACAAGAAAGAGTAGCCAAAGCATTTCCACCAGATTAAAACTGTGTGAAAACCTAATAGCTCATAAATGGCATGCATCTAATTACAACCTGGACAGAAAATTTTAAAAAACATACATTTAATAAAACACACATTATACTTTTGGTATCCAAAAGTTTCAAAAATTTAAAAATGTAAATAAAAAGCCTAGACATTTAATCCCTTGTTAATCTAATGTGCCCTAAGCAAATATTCAAACCGCTTCATAAATAAATGCTGAATGTCATGTACTCAAAAAAATCTAAGACAATGTAAACATTAAGCATGACAAATTGAGGAAAATTTTCAGAAAACCTAACCTCTTGAACCAAGAAATACCACCCAAACCCTATTGGTGTGTTTGACTACATGCCAAACATGAAAAACTTAACCTTACCTTTAAATTTAGTCAGCAATCCTAATTTCTAAGGTAGCTTTTGTATTTTAGGATCACAGAGATGTTACACATTTCATTAAGGCCAGGTGGAGAAAAAGCATTTAGTAATAACTGCCATTCCAGTTCTTTTAGTTCAAGTAAAAGCGTTTGGGGACCGCCCCTGACCCCAACCTTTACTACATCAATCCCCATAAATGAAAAACTATGTCCAATATTCTCTAGGACATGTTTTGAAAGGGCGTTGTCCGTTTTTTTGTTTTTAATAGCGTAGTTATGTTGGTAAACACGGTCTCGCAATCTGCGATCCGTTTTACCAACATAAAAAGCCGGACAACAATTACAAAATGCAATATAGATTATTGATCTAGAGTCACAAATAATCTTGTGTCTAATATAATATTTTTCACCTCTTATCATGAAGGAATTCCCTGTTTTTAGTAGCCTACACCAATTACAAAACCCACAAGCAAAGGTTCCAGTTTGTCTCGATAAATTGGGGCATAAATCACTTGTTTGTAAAAATTCTTTCAGGTTTTTACCCCTTTTAAAAACAAATCCGGGAGCTATACCCAAAATTTCAAGAAGATGGGCGTTATTAACAATAAACTCCCAGTCTATTCTTATCTCTGCACCACATTAAATAGCTATTACTGTAATCATTTTTATTTTGTTGTAATCTAAAATTGCCTAACTGGGGCAAGAGCGCTGAAGTGATTTTGTTCTGTTTAAGTCTTCTGCTTATCACAATGCACGCAATGATTCCACAGGCTGAAGTTATAATGCCTTGCCATCCTATGCAGGATCTTCTGTTCATTCACTTAAAAACATTAGAATTTATTTTTGATCTTAAAAACTGTGGACAGAGTAGAATGTCAGTTGCTTTCTTTAATGGCACACTGTGGTTTGTGTGCCATACCATGTCTTGAAACTCAATGCAATGAGACATTTCTTTTTCTGATACAACATAATACTCGTCTGTAATTTCCTTTAAAGCTACTTGGTCAGTCTGATGGAAGGGGTGATCATTAATTGTCTCTCAAGCCTAAGCTGTTCTCTAATACTACATGCCCTAGAGATGTGAATCCCTAAAGAGTTAATAGATTCAAGATTCCAGTGGGAAAGAAAAGAGAAAAAGCTAAAAAAATACCTTGTTATGTAGGCTTTTACCTGGCCAAATCCTGAACGTGTGATAGCCAATACTACATGGGAGCCAGAGATATGCATTTTTGAATAATGTCTTGCAAAATGTTATCAAAACCTTAAGCATTGCATATTGAATAAGTTGAAAGAATAGAAATGCCAGAGAAGGAGAGAAACAGCCTGAGTATGCTTTATTTATTAATGACATTATAGTAATACATTTGGTAGAAGGGAAATTCACTCATAAAAGAGGAAATTTATGTTTAAGTGTTTAAATCATTGATGTTATACTAAGACATTCAACAAATAATTACCATCTTGAAATAATAAGAGCAAGTCATTTAACCAGACAAATGTCTGACTATGAGAAAGGTCCTTGGGCAGCAAATACTCAACCTGTATTAACAAATACAGACAAATATGTAATTATACTATGACTAGCCATTAATATTTGAAAACAAGCACACTGATTGGCCAGCCCATCCAGCATGCCCATTGTAAATCCCAATGTATACCAACGGAAAAAGGCAAGGTCACCCAGACTTCTTTCCGTTCGTATATTCCATAACTTTTATTTATTTTTTTTACAAAAAAATAAAAAAAAAATCTATAGTCCGGACTCCGGACATACCAGAGAGACAACATGGAGGAAATATAAAGAAAATCAACTAAAGACACGTACCTGATTTTCTTTGCATTTTCTCCATTCTGTCTCTCACTCCTACCCCTAATGTAGCCGAAACTTTTTTTTTAATTAAAAAAAAAAAACAGAAATGAAGCAATAGAGACTTTCTTTTCTCTGTTGCTTCCTTTTCAAAGCATTGATGTACTGGGTATGCGTGGAAACACAAGTCCCATATGCATGCACAGTACATCAAAACAAGGCAGCAAGATATCACCAGCCATGGAATAACAGTACGGCGCAGTTATACAAAAAAATTATTTAAGAAAAGTAAGTATTTTTTTCTTAAATAATGTCATTGTATAATAGCAATAACTGACTTCATGGTTGTGGTATATTGAAATTTACCCACAGATGGCTTAATTTAATCACTCAGGCTTCGCCCTCGTGATTAAACCAAACCAACCATGAGTAAATCTTCAATATACCACACCACATCATTGGTTATTGCTTAAATAATACGTAACAGTTAAACAATAGTGGTGAAACAAGTGAATAAAAAGCAAAAAAAAAAAACCTTATACAACTATAAAAATTGAACCCTATCTTCACAAAGCTAATTATAAATTACATTGACCAAAACTCAGTCAAGAAAACAGTAACAAATGTGAAAGCCATATAGTCACAGACACACACACACACACACACACACACACACACACACACACACACACACACACACACACACACACACACACACACACACACACACACACAACAAATACCGGTTCCTCTTGTATGTTCAGGGACATAACAATTATAATAGGAACCATGAGAATTTAGCAATGATTACAGGGAACTATAGTATTCCCACTTTTCCAAGGTACAGGGATCTTGCAGATGAATAAAAGGGGTGAACAGTACAACCCTCACTTTAGGAGTGCAGAGAGTTTTTGTCTATCCTGCAAAAAACACTTTAAATGCGTAGCAGTAACTTTCAATGTTCACTGTTACTTATGTAAAATTGTCATTAAATTTTTGTAGTTTTGTGACTCAGATTGAGTCTTGGACTTCCAATAGGGGGTATGCAATACTACGATTTCTAATCACAATGCTTTTAACACTTCAAATAACCGACTGATAAAGTTTTTGATGTAGATGCTAAATCTGCCAGATATGAGCTGGAAAAACTGAGATGCAGATATATTTAACAGTGTGATCAGTACAGCTCTCCTGTGTGACTGATGACTAAAACTACAGCCATTAAAATAAAAATATGCCAAAAACAAGAAAAGGACATGTTTTAATAAACATGTTAAATGCTTTGATCTTCTTGTTCAAAAGACTTCATCAGAACTAAAACGTGACACAACCCCCACACTATTAAGTGCACATTGCATAAGCAAGAACAGCAACGCATCATGTCAAGTTAATATTCATGAAATACAAAAAAAACTATTATAGTGTTAAAATGTGTGTATATATATATATATATATATATATATATATATATATATATATATATGTTTATGGACTATCGAATATGGTGTGTCGGATGATGTTGTTGGGGTGTTGTGTGGTTTCAACTATGTCAGGTAGAACCATATATATATATATGTGTGTGTGTGTGTGTGTGTGTGTGTGTGTGTGTATGTATCTAGCTAGCATAAATGTATATCTCTTTAGAAAGAAATCTCATAGAAAATCAGTTGTATGTTCATAAGACAAAGTAAAAAACTGAAACATTGTGAAACCATGTAATGAGGTACAAAAATATTAAGCTAAATAAAAGAGTTATGTAGTGGCATGGAGCACAGTGATTATGTTCAAATATTCAGAAAAAGACAAACCAGTTAAGTGCCAGAGTGGTATGCAACCTTAAAAAATGTTAAGCACCCCCTGCTAAAGTTGTTAAAGTCAAGTATAGTGCCAGGCAGTAAAATCTGCCAGTATTGTCCAGCAAATGACAGTGGCGAAATACAGAAATAAAAGATTTGTTTCTGCTTGCTGGCTGTATTGGTAACATGTCTCCAACTTTCTCAAACAAACTCAGTTGTTAGAATAACAAGATGCATTAGCATCCATTTCCTGAAGGACACGTACCCTGATACCTAAATGTATGTCATTATTTAGTGACTTCAGTCTTCAGTGCTTTGTCTGAAAAACACATATTTTATGAGGAACAGACAAAAAATATGAAGCAATAATCTGGATGTCCTGCAAAAATCTGCACAGTTGAGAGGCATGAAAGGTATGCGTATCTGTAATGGACTGCATTACACTAGCTCTCTGACAGTGCTTACTAAGGGTTTTACAGCTTTGAAAGCCAGGAAAATACTTAGTGATTTTTTTTTCCCTTTAACTAGTAGTACATGGAGGAGATAAAGCTCCATGCAGTACAAATAATTATGATTATTTCACTGATCATAACCTTAAATTATGTGTTCTCAACATGGATGCCAAGATTTATCTCTTGAGCTTTGCCGGCCAGGAGAAGCAAAGAGTAAAAAAGGAAGAAAATAACCAAAATAGTTGGAATCTCATACATAACCAAG
The DNA here is from genome assembly GCF_019279795.1 of Protopterus annectens. Classification (NCBI taxonomy): domain Eukaryota; kingdom Metazoa; phylum Chordata; order Ceratodontiformes; family Protopteridae; genus Protopterus; species Protopterus annectens. The sequence continues at coordinate 1,202,422,581 of NC_056727.1, forward strand.
GGGATTAAGTACCTTCCCAAGAAATAACAAAAAGGAGTCCATAGTAAGCACTACAGTGAAGAACAAATACCAAGATGGTGAAGCATAAAATTATACAAACAGCAGTGGAAAGGAAGAAGGAAATCAGATACAAGATGAACACTGCTTAACCACAGCACTTAATCCTCATTGTCCAGTCAAGATAATACACACCAGAGCTGGAAAGAAAGGGATCCTCAAAAGTAGGTTTAGCTGCTGGATCTGCTAACTATAGAAAGTACTTATGTGGACTATAATAAGACTGATTAGCTGTACAGAATAAGATGTTAAAGTACGGCTTGTTTAAATGTATTGGGAGGCATCAACTGATAACCAATGTAAATGTTTAATCAGTATGCCAAACAATGCATATACAGTTTTGCCAGAGGTTTATACATGCTGTTTAATTGCAAAGTAATAAACAGTATGGTAAGCTAACACCATATCTGTAACTGGCTTAGAGGATTAAGCCATTGCATCTGGAACTTTAAAAGTCAAGGTACACAGGAATTTATTGATTTTAGTATAGCTGGTCTATAGATTTTCTATTTTATAATTAAAGTAAGCACTGATTTGTTTTAGAGTTAGATGCTTATGCAAATAAATCAAAGTTATACATGTGTGTGATATAATGCTTTTAATGTGATGGGATATATAATGCACGATAAATTAATTTCAAGTTTGATTTTGTCAAGCAGACACTCTGCATCAGTTATAACTTGTCATAAACTATGTGGTTTTCTGTCTTAGAATGTATATAAGTTGTATTACTTTTTTTCTATGCTAAAGTAGAGGTCTACACATTAAAAGAAGGAATTAGCTGGTGGGAAGGGGGAATGAAATGAGTCTGATTGCGTACCTCTGCCTCCACTGTAGAACAGGTCAAGTGAGTTCACCCATACTAGGCTTAGCCATATAGAATGGTTACAGGAGTTTAACTCCAGCCCAAGGGGTCAGTTCACCAAAACCAGCTGAGAAAAGGGGGACCAAGACATAGATCAGATAATGGAGATAAAAAGAACTGAATATAACAGGTGAGTACTACATACTAACCATGTAATCCATGGAGTGTATTGATTATATAGATTATACTATTATATATTGAAAAAGACAAACCAATTAAGCACTAGAGGGGTGCAAGACCCGCCCTTAAAAATTATGAAGTACTCCCTGATGAAGTTAAGGTCAGGTCTAGTGCTAGGCAGTAAAATCTGCTAGTACTGACCAGCAAGTGACAGCAGCAGAACAAAATATTTGTCTCTGTGTGCTAGCCGTACCAGTAATGTGTCCCTAAGTTCCTTTAATGGGCTTAGAAAGTTGCTATAATAACAACATTTGTGTTAGCAGGCATTTTCTGAAGGATACAAACTCTGAAACTCCAATGTATGTCATTATTTAGTGACTTCAATAATCAGTGGTTTGTCCAAAAAACACAGATTATACAATGAACAGACCAAAAATATGAAGCAACAATCTGGACATTCTGTGAAAATCTGGACAGTTGAGAGGCATGAAAGGTAAGTGTAAACATACTTTTTCTGACAGCATCCTCTAAGTGTTTTGTGTCTTTGAAAGCCAGCAACACATTTCAGTTTTTTCCCCTGTAACTAGTAGTACATGGAGCAGATCAAGCTGCATGCACTACAAAGAACTATGATCATGTCACCAATCATAACCCCTTATTATGTGTTCTCATCATGGATACCAAGATTCAAGTTTCTTGGCATCTATGTCTTGAACACATGTTAAGCAGGTTATGACTGGTGACCCAATCATAATGCTCTATATCTTGGAATGTTGCAGGGTGTTCACACCATATATAATGCAAACTTTTCTTTCATAAATTAAAATTGATAGGTGTCCAAGGAGCCCTACTACAGGACACCAAACTAAAAAGAAGAGAGACACATACATTTTGATTTTTTTTCATAAAAATTTCAAATTTCAAATGGAAGAATATAAAATACAAACACTGGTTAGGTGGCTGATATGGAGAGGCACAATTCATAACAGTAAAACAGTGCTAGGTAATATATATGCCCTGAAAACTGATGACCCAACATTTTTGAAGATTTTTTAAAAACTCAGGAAACAACAGTGGAGGAAGGAGATACCAATGGGGGGTGGATTTCAATGTTACCCTAGTCCTGAATTGGAAAGATTCCATGATAAAAAGGAATATAATGTCAAGGCTCAAGAACACTTGAAGGAAGAATTATGAGAACATAACTTAAGAGACATATAGACAGATGAGAGGGAAACAGATAACATTGATGTTTTCAAGGACAGAGGGAGCTCAAGGCAGCAGACTGGACTATTTTCTTGTAGGTAAGAAGGATCAAAGGTAATACAGACTTTCCAATATATTAGACATACGTATTTTAGACCATTCCCCAATTATTCTGGCAATGGACTGAAGACAGGATAGGTTAGACTCATAGAAATGGGGTTGGTACAAGTGGAGAACAAAGGAACAAGAGAAATTAAAGGTAGACGCACACTTAGTAATAAAGGATTATGAGAAAGATGCCTTGCATCTCCTTTGGTGGGAGGGAGTGAAAGCAATACTGATGGCTCGTTTAATGGCAGTGGAAGGCAGAAACAGTGGATATTGTCAAATAAAGTACAAGGAAAGAGAATCGGACAAAGTAATTGCAGGAATGTATCCTGAGAAGCACAAACAGTTTACCTCTTCTGATGAAAGAGACACACATCTTAAAAAAAGAATTAGAGCATCTAACTATTTCACAGGTAAAGACAGAGTATATAACTGGAAGTGACTTTTAATGGCTACAAAAGGAGGGGAGTGTGAATCACATTGCATAGCCATATAAAGAAAAAAGTAGAGAGCAATTTATATATAGTATAAAAGATAAAGCATGGTGAGTATTAACCTTATCACAACAAGCAAGGCAAGCACTTAAATCAAATTTAAAAAAATATATATCAAATGTTTTAAGGTGGAACAAATAGCAGAATGATTTCAGAATACAAGCAGTAAGAAAGACAAGAGCAAGTAGAATCTCACGAGGTTCAGATACCTAGCTCTACAGTTTATAAACATAAGTAATGTTCCAGGCACAGATGGGCTCCCTCCCAAACTATGAATGGAAAAGAAAAACATGTCACTAGTATTAACAGGCCATCACAAGCAGATCTGGAAGAGACAAACACTTTCTGGCAGTATGAAACATGCTAGAAATATTGTAATATACCAGGGTAAGGGAAATCAAGCAGATTTGGCTAATTATACACCAATGTTGCTCTTAAATCTAGATATAAAACTCTAGCAGAAATTCTAACAAGATGACTAGATAAAGTCCTGCCCAAAATAATGAGACTGGAACAAAATGTGTTTATAAAAGGTAGACAGAGCATAGATAATGGGTGAAACGTTGTCAATCTTCTTGAGTCACCAAAAAGTGTACAAGAAAGTAGGGATAGTCTTATTTGACATTAAAAAAGCATGTGGTACTATGAAATGGGAGTTTTTATTTGAGGTACTACTAAAAAGATGATTAAGAAATGAATTTACCAAGTGAATTAAGATGTATGATGGTCTTGCATTTGATGTGGCATTAAATGAAGAAATATCTAAACGGGAGAAGATCTTTCAAGGGATAAGAGAAGGATGTGCATTGTCCCCAGGCTTTTTCTGTTAGAGATTGAAGGGATGACTTTAAGAATACCGGAGGTCTTAGAACAAAGACAACTGATAGGTGGCATGCTCTGTTTTTGTTGTAAGCTAATGACTACATTTTAACCTTGTAATGGCACAAGATATAGACAAAGTTGTACTCTGGCATTAGACATTTGAAAAAATGTATAAAGTGTCAAGATTGGAACTAAAATATAATACAACTGTTTTGATAACAGTAGGAAAAAGTGTGGGAGGAGGTAAAATTAAAGATATAAAGGAGGTAGAATAACCCACCTACCTAAGATTGGAGATGGGTTGCACTTATGAAGTGACAGTTACAAAAACTTAGAAAACTTGTACAAAAAGATAAACTGATTTTTATAAAAGGGGCAGTAGAACAAATACTGCTGTAGGTAAGATAACTACTATTACAATTATGATTCTTCCTCATACATGCTATTAGACACATGCAGATGATGTTTGCCTGCCCATTACCAGGGAAGATACAGGCTTAGGAATCATAGGATCACAGAAAGTTACTAGGCTATTGGCCCTGAGGCCCTTACAAGCCTAGCCAAAAATTTAGCCCATGTTCCAATAAGTCAACACCCAATGCCCCTGTCCAGCAGGGACATAGGTGGAATGCCAGGGGTGTATTTTCTGTTCCCTATCCAGTTATCCAGGTTGTGCTTAAAAAGGGTTAATGAGGTACTCTGCTTGATGTGGAGAGGGAGTCTATTCCACAGAAAGGGGAGTCTCTGGGAAACAAATCTCTCCTGCCAACAAGTCCTATTGATGTCACATAGCAGGTTGAGTTCACATGTGTGGTTTACTCGAGTGGAGCTTGACTGGCAGATATGCAGCAGTTCCATCAAGGCGGCATCTGACATTGCTTTTTATGCCAGACAGAGGTCAGCTCTGAGGAGTCTATATGAGACTGAGTAGAGGCAGAGGGCTTTTAGTGAGTGTAGGGTAGATTTTTGAGATCCTGGGTTCTCCTGGTGAGGAATTTCTGTGGTGCCTCCAGCTGCTTCATGTGCTTTGTGAGGTGCATGCCAAAAGGGACATTGTACTCAATAATGGGTCTTATAAGTGAGAATATAGGGGATGTTATGACCAACTTGTCCTGGATGAGATGCCCTTACTAATGAGGTGGGCCATGTAGAACGCTTTTGTTAGAAAAATATGTACTTAAACATATATGAAGTGCTAGTTTAAAAAGCAAATAGTATGTAATGCATTTTATTCTATTTTACAATATGGCAGTAAGAATGATCTTACATGTAATTGCTTGAGGCTTTGGAGCTGCAGTGTGATTGAACTCTGACCCTGGCAGTAGCCAGCTCAGCAAGCTTATGTTTTTCACTAATGATTATCTGCTGGGTCAGGAAAATGAATGTATAAGGCATTGAATCTTTTCTTCCTTCCTCTGAGATAGTTGGCCTTGTGAATATTATCAGCACAGCTGCTAAAATCAATGTTGCGAGAGGAACAAAGGAGCATATTAAGAACTGAACTGACTATTGTATTCGAGCAGGACTGAAACCTTGAAAGAATAACGTTTACAGAAAGACATTATAACTGACCAGGTGCTTTGCAAGGCTGTATTATTCTCATGGGAAAACTTTTAAAAAGTATAACCTCAGCACTTTCTTATGAATAGAATATTGTAGACTATAGTGATGTAGGTGCCCTGTGACTGACCACGTCAGTAAGGTGGGCACAGCTTGGATGTATAGTGTATAAAATAAGACTTACTTCCTGTATCATGTTAGACAGAATTCTATACTTGTACTGTATGGTTTTTTACCTCCTGGTGTACACTAGTAAAGTTTTCTTGTATCTGAGCCTCCTGTGTTGTCCTAATTTATTTTTATTTAACAGTTTGGTCCTGCGTTGACTGGAATCCCTCGACAGCTGCAGATCAGAGTCTACCGGTGGTCGAATACTGCGCAGGAGAAGCTACCGAAAGTTCTTCTTAAAGCACAAAGACCTCCGACTGAATTGTCGTTTTAAGAGGCTGGCCACTTTTCTGATCTGTGGCCGAAGAGCTGTCTTGAACTGGTGGACCCAAGAGGCTCAGGTAGGAAGATTTTTTGCCTTTTTTCTGTTTTAGATCAGGGACTAGGTTACAGTAAAATGTTATTGTCATAGATTTGTTGTGCAGATCAGGGACATTAGAAATTACTGTATATTTTGTCATAGATCAGGGAAACAGAATAAGGTAGGCAGTTATTCTAGATAAACTGTGTAAGGAACTAAGATACCACATAGTAAGAAAAGGGTTACGTAACAGTCTTCTTTAGACATGGGAAATCAGTGCACTAAAAAATCGCGAGATCCGCCCCTAACTGATGACGCAAAATATATGCAATTACAACGATCAGATAATGTAAGATATTACACAAAATGGGTTAATATGTATGAATTTGACGGTAAACTAAATAAAATTTTGTTAGTTAAACTCTTGAAACAGCTTAAATCTGACGCAGAAGGTCAGGCAAAAAAACAACGACAGTTAGGCATTCCTCAGGCACATAGGTGGATTGAGGAAGTGAACCGAAGGGAACAGAAAATTAAAAATGCAAAAGCATTATTTTTAGACAAAGAGGATAATAATACAGGAATAGCGATGGCCCCTCCCCCTCCACCCCCTCCGATACCCTTTTTAGGATATGAAGCAGGAGGACAGGCCAGTCCTCCTCCACGTTATCCTGAGATTGTAGGGGCACTAAAACAACCATTCGTTAGAGAATCTATCGAAACTAGATCCCGAACACGTAAAACACTTAGGGACACAGATTTGTATCAAATAGGGAGAGACTCACTAGAAGAGAGCGAAGAAATCTGTCCACTAATCGAGGTACCAAACCCTCAGGCAGGACAGGAAGGACAGGACCCAACTCTCCTAGTGTATAGACCATGGACACCGGAAGACATCCGGAAAGCTACAGAAGGAATCCCTCATCCAAAAATTAATCATAAAAAGTTTATACAAGATTTACAAGGTATGAGACTGTTACCACTTAAATGGGGAAGAAGTAGAGAAAGTGGTTAGACAAACAATAGGTCCAGACTGGCACATGATTTGTGGCACCTGGAACGCTCGTGACGCACAACTTAAGCCACGCCTACATAGTGACGCAGAGTTAGACACCAGAGTGAAAGGTCTTACAGACCGAATCTCTGAGAAATGGAAACCTAGAGTGGATTGGACTTACATTAATCAATGCATACAACAAGATAATGAAACTGTAGATGGGTACTATGGTAGATTATTGGAATGTTTCAATAACCATAGTGGTATGACTATTCCTGAAAGTCAGACAAATGATAGTGCATATGAACAACAGTTGAAAAATGCATTTTTAAAAGGTTGCATTGCCCCTATCAGTAGCTTTATCACGAAGCACATGATAGATCACCGAACAAGTAGGCTACAAGCCTTACTAGAGTATGCTAGACATGCTGAAAGACATTTCAATAGTAAAAAGAAGAAAAAAACGCAAGTCTTCACAGCTGAAGACGGAGCGGAAGTCTTTGTAGTACAGTCAAGTAAAAAGGGTAAGAAAAATACCCAGGGGAATAAACACTCTGACAAAAAGTCAGAGGATTTTGAAGAGAGAAAAAAGAAAGGTGAGTGCTTTAAGTGCGGTAAAAAAGGACATTTAGCAAGGGATTGCAGGCTAAATAAAAAGACGACTACAGAAGAAAAAGATAAAGGTGATGAGGACTGACTATATGATAGTGATAACAATCAAAAATCATCAGGAAAGGTTAATAGACAAAAAGAAAATGTAAATGTAGTAGAAGGAATAGAGGAAGTACAAGCAGATGTAGAGGATGAAGAAAGTGAAGTTTTAGACTTAGCATTGTTGAGCTTGGAGCTCTATTTGGCGGACACAAAACCGGAAGTTACACTTCTGGTGGAAGGAAGGGAAGTAAAATTCTTGTGTGATTCAGGAGCGTCACGAACTTTGATACATCCTTCAAAGTTACCAGAACACTCCGAATCACCTGACTATATATTAGTAAAAGCAGCAAATGGACAGCTATATAGGGAACCACTTTCCCATGATATAGCAATAACTGATCCTGTTTCGGGTATGACCCAAAAAAGTAAAATTGTAGTTTCTGCAAAATGTCCGGTAAACCTACTGGGAAGAAACCTTATGCAGATATTTGGCATAGCAGTAGTTCCTACCATGCAGGGTATGGAAGCACAAAGACAAATGGACACTTTTGTGGTGCGATCGGAGGGTGAGGCTTATTACTGGTACAGCCAGGACCTAGTTACGACTGGTCCAGGGGCAGTAACCGAAGAACTGATGAATGTAGCCATCAGTAAGGTCCCCTCCCTTGACATTGATCAGCAGCATTTGTTACATTGTACTCTATACTACTGTAGCATACCAGGACCCGATAAGGAATATGAGCAAGATTTGTTCAAAAATCCGGCTAATAGACTAGTGTTACGAACTTTATATTGGGATACTGAGAGTAACAGTGTAGTAAGCTGTTCACTACCTCAGGAATTCATGAAATTGTACAAATCCAACAGACTGCCACATGTCAGTTTGACAAAACATAAAAATGTAAGATGGGCAGATTTGGGTGAAAAAGTGACAAGATGGGAGAAACAAACTGATTTAGAATTATCAGAACAGGGAGTACAAAAACAGAAATTGAATTGGTTAACGCAGACACGTCCAGCTGTACACTTACAACATAGTGAGGACAGCTGATTGGCATTTTTGTTAGAATAAGAAGAAAATGCCTTGTATGATATACCAAACATTCTTTGGTCAACAGGGAAATCAGATGTAGGGCTTATTCGGACAGCAGGTCCAGTAACCATTACACCAAAATCAGCATTTAGACCACAAAAAAGACAATACCTCTTGAGGAAGGATGCAGAGCAGGGAATCAAGCCTATAATAGCAGCATTACTCAAGGAAGGGATACTGGTAGAATCTTTGGATTCACCATGTAATACCCCTCTATTTCCTGTTAAAAAAGCAAACGGGGAATGGCGGATGGTACAGGATTTACAAGCCGTAAACGATGCAATAATACCTAGAGCACCTACAGTGCCAGACCCACACACTTTATTGAACGATTTAAAGCCACAACAAAAGTATTTTACTGTGGTAGACATAAGCAATGCTTTCTTTTCAATACCTATACATCCTGATAGCCAGTATTGGTTTGCCTTTACATTTCAGGGTAAAAGATATACCTATACTCGGCTACCGCAGGGATATTGTGAGAGTCCAACGATATTTGCACAAGAAATGGCTAGCAACCTGGCGGGATTTACTCCACCAGGGGGTAGTCAGATTCTACTTTATGTAGATGACATCCTGCTAGCAGCCCCCACCCAGCAGCAATGCAGGGAAGCTACAATAGCATTATTGAAATTTCTAGCAACACAAGGACACAAAGTGAACAAACACAAGTTACAACTCTGGAGAAAACAGGTTAGATACCTAGGATATGTAATATCCAAAGAAGGTAGAATACTAGATGAGGATAGAAAAACAGCAATTTTACAGGCACCTAAACCAACTACCAAGAAGGAAATGATGTCCTTCTTGGGAACGACTAATTTTTGTCGAAGTTGGATACCGAACTATGCTTTAGAATCTGCTCTGCTGGCTGATTTAATATTTAAAACACCAATGGCAGCACAAGATGTATTACACTGGACACCTGAAGCAGAAACAGCTTTCTGCAGACTAAAACAATTGATAGCTTCGTCATTAGTTTTAGGGCTTCCAAATTACCACAAAAGATTTTTCCAAACCGTGGATTGTAAACAAGGATATATGACGTCAGTTTTGACGCAACAGCATGGGAATAAGCAACGCCCCATAGCTTACTATTCATCACAATTAGACCCAGTGGCACGATCATTGCCACATTGTGTACAAGCAGTAGTCCCAGCTGCAATGGCAGTACAGGCTTCAGCCTCAGTGGTGTTATTCCACCCTCTCACTTTGAGAGTGCCTCATGCAGTCGCGATAATTTTACTGCAAGAAAAAATAGCATACCTATCTCCTGCTAGGCATCTTTCTTGTATGACCATACTGCTGAGCCAACCTCATATGGTAATTGAATGTTGTACAACATTAAATCCATCAACGTTACTTCCGACTCCTGTGGATGGCACACCACACAGTTGCCTGCAGGAAATTGAGCAAATAACTTTGCCCAGACAAGATCTTACTGATATGCCCTTGGATGATGCCGAGGTGACATTTTATGTGGACGGATCATGCAGAAAGGGTCCTACAGGAAAGAATCTAGTAGGGTATGCAGTAGTCACAGATACAGAGATTTTAGAAGCACAACCCCTGCAGCATAACCTGTCTGCTCAAGCAGCAGAATTGATAGCTTTGACACGAGCTTGCACTCTAGCGAAAGACAGATGTGTGAACATCTATACTGACAGTCAGTAAGCTTTCTCTACAGTGGATGTTTTTGCGCAGCAATGGAAGAACAGGGGAATGATAACATCCACTGGCAAACCAATTAATCATGCGCAACTTATCTTGAATTTATTAGATTCCATTCAGTTACCTACCAAAGTAGCTATTTGTAAATGTGTAGCTCATACAAACAACAGGATCCGATTTCAAGAGGTAATGCACGAGCTGATGCAGCTGCAAAGCAGGCAGCTTCAGACTCAGAAACTTTACTTTTGAATGAGGAATTACAACCATCTGAGATTTTAGATTTGGAAATGTTAAAAACAATGCAGACATTAACTACAAAAGCAGAAAAACAGAAATGGATAAGACGAGGTGCGATCCTCGAAAATGGACTGTATATCTCCAAGGAAAGAAAGCCAATATTGCCATCTAATTTATTTAGATATGCAGCTTTGTTGAGCCATGGGCAGAGCCATGTCTCAACAGGGGGGATGGTACAGTTAGTTAATAGAATATTCCAAACATACGGGTTTACGAATTACACACAAAAATTTTGTGCAGCATGTCACATTTGTAATAAGCATCATGCGCAAGGGGCATTCAAACCCAAGCAAGGGAGTTTTCCTACACCACCATATCCGTTCCATACTATCTGTATGGATTTCATAGAATTGAATAAATGTGAAGGGAAAAAATACTGTTTAGTGATTATAGACATGTTTTCAAAATGGGTAGAAGCTTTTCCAACTAAAAATCCGGATGCAGCAACAGTGGCAAAGGCCCTAGTAAAATAAATAATTCCTAGATTTGGCATACCGGAAAGAATCTATAGTGACAATGGGACACACTTTGTCAACCAGACAATCCAACAACTTGGGAAATTCTTTGGGATCTCCTTGAAAAATCATTGTGCTTACCACCCACAGTCTGCAGGACTGGTGGAAAGGTACAATGGGATTTTGAAAAATCAGTTAAGGAAGTTGATGAGTGAGACTCAGAAGAATTGGATTTGATGTTTACCTTTAGCATTGCTGAGCATGAGAACAGTTCCAAATGTAAAGGGCTTGACCCCCTTTGAAGTAATATTTGGGAAGGCATATTATGTGCCACAGTGGAAAGCTCTCATGCCTGCAGAGCTGGAGGCTGACAGCTCATTAGCTAGTCATATGAAGAAATTGTTAACCAATAAGACTGTTTTGCAGTTGAACTCTTTTTCAGATAAAGAACAAACGAAACCGGAAGCGGTGCTGACCCTGGGGTCCTGGGTTTGGTTGAAGGTCATCAAGAAGAAAAACTGGTCAAGTCCAAAGTGGGAAGGTCCATACCAGGTACTGTTGGCGACGCCTACTGCAATAAAGGTTGCTGAGAGGTTGTCCTGGGTCCACCTGACGCACTGTAAACCGGTAAAGAATTTTCAGCTTGATAAACATTTTGTAACTGATACACCACAAAGGCAGGATGGCCAAGAGCAAGGTGAATAAAAATGCGAACCAACCCCGAAGATATTGCTTAACCATCTTGCTAATTATACACCTATTAACTATGATTGTGGTGACTTTCCTTTTGCTGTGGTTTTTCCTGCATATAACCACACAAATGAAATTGACAAAACGTGATGAACTGTGTATAGACTGGCATCCAAACTTTAACACATACCTGGTCATGAAGCGTGTATATGTAGAGACTATGAACGTTTCAAACTGCTGGGTTTGTACTGCTATACCAACAGCATATGGAGGACTTTTGATGTCCGCTGTCCCCTTGGGGATAAATGAGACTTTGGAAAATTTATTTTTTGATACAGGTACTGTGAGATCACAGGACAAAATTGCATTGTATTTACCTATTACACAGAGAGGAATTGTTTGTTTTTATAAAAATGATACACTCCAAGTTGGTTGGAGTAACTGTAACATAACTGTATCTTACAAATGCTATATTAAGGCCAAAGATAAAAGTACTAGTTGTAGCACAAATTATGATTCATATTTGAGCTTAATGAGAACAACGATAAAAGATGTGCAGAAAAATCCTGAATTGCATAAACAATTGTCTGTTATAGACAAGAAAATGTTTCATTCAGAGTTAACCCGCATCGGTACTAAAGTAGAAAACTGTTATTTTGTTTGTGGAAAAAAAGGCATATAAATGGTTACCTGAGAATTGGTCCGGCAGTTGTTTTTTGGGTTATCTGGTTCCAGCAATAAGGCATACTGCAGAATTACCTCTGGGAAAGATACGAAATGTAAGAGATGTAGCTCGAAGAACTGGGAATTCAGTCGAAAAACCCGCTAATCCAGTGGGTAAGATCAAGGCTGGCTGGAAGGACCATCCATCCGTGAAAGATAAAGAAAAATTGACTCATATGGACTTGAGTGACAGTGTTATATCCTGGGCTGGAATATTCCCAGCCTATGGAGCAGTCAAATCAATCTGGGAGCTGAGAAAATTGTCAAAGCTTCTCGAAGTAATGAGTAATGCAACTTTTTCCGCTCTCGAACTTGTGACTGATGAAATGAATGCAATGAGAACTGTTGTGCTGCAAAATCGAATGGCTCTTGACTTCACCCTGGCGGCGAGAGGTGGTACATGTGCGCTTATCAAAGAAGAATGCTGTGCGTTTATCCCAGATAACAGGCATGAAATCAATGACCACCTAGAGGTAATACAGCAGGTATCGGCCATGACTGAACCAGGCCCAAACATACTGATGAACTTTTTCCAGAATCTATTTGGTGGGTGGGGTTCAATCCTAATGAATATTTTGATCGCTATTTGTGTTGTCTTGCTCATACTAGGAGCATGTGTCTGTTGCGGGATACCTTGTATGAAAAGACTAGTCAGAGAATTTGTTGACATATCTGTAACTGAGACTATGTACCAAGACATTGAGTTGGATCTATTAGTTCCAAATGAAATTCTTTCTGAAATATAAAACAAATGACTTGCCTAGTTAAAAGTCCCTGAGAGGAAAAGACTAGGGAACGATATGATGTTGTTTATGTTTCTGAATAGAATAAAAAGTATTAAAAGGAGGGAGAATGTTAGAAAAATATGTACTTAAACATATATGAAGTGCTAGTTTAAAAAGCAAATAGTATGTAATGCATTTTATTCTATTTTACAATATGGCAGTAAGAATGATCTTACATGTAATTGCTTGAGGCTTTGGAGCTGCAGTGTGATTGAACTCTGACCCTGGCAGTAGCCAGCTCAGCAAGCTTATGTTTTTCACTAATGATTATCTGCTGGGTCAGGAAAATGAATGTATAAGGCATTGAATCTTTTCTTCCTTCCTCTGAGATAGTTGGCCTTGTGAATATTATCAGCACAGCTGCTAAAATCAATGTTGCGAGAGGAACAAAGGAGCATATTAAGAACTGAACTGACTATTGTATTCGAGCAGGACTGAAACCTTGAAAGAATAACGTTTACAGAAAGACATTATAACTGACAAGGTGCTTTGCAAGGCTGTATTATTCTCATGGGAAAACTTTTAAAAAGTATAACCTTAGCACTTTCTTATGAATAGAATATTGTAGACTATAGTGATGTAGGTGCCCTGTGACTGACCACGTCAGTAAGGTGGGCACAGCTTGGATGTATAGTGTATAAAATAAGACTTACTTCATGTATCATGTTAGAATTCTATACTTGTACTGTATGGTTTTTTGCCTCCTGGTGTACACTAGTAAAGTTTTCTTGTATCTGAGCCTCCTGTGTTGTCCTAATTTATTTTTATTTAACAGATTTCCATACAATGGTGGCAATATGGTGGTCAAAAGTCAGTTTACTATCAACCAGGGTGCCCAAGTCCCTCATGACTGATTGCATGCTTAATACCTTGTTATTAATGTGGTAATTTGTGGGATGTCACTCTCCCCAAAGGGGATGATGATGCATTTTTGGCATTCAGTTTGAAGCCATGTTTCTGGCACCAGTCATTTGTTTTGGTGAGACCCTCTTGGACGATGTCCACATCACTAGGGAAAATGATGACAGCACCCAAGTCATCTGCAAACTTGTTCAGCCATAGCCCACTGGTTTTGGCCTGCACCTAAGAAAAGTATACCCAAACAACAGAGGCCCCAAGACTGATCCCTGTGGTACACCGCTCATTATGGTTCTACTGCTTGAGTGGCTTCCCCTATTTTGACTTGGTGGGTTCTATCAGTGAGCCAGTTTTTTACCCATTTGGTAACATGGATTGATGCCTAGTTTAAAGATTTTTATGTATTATACCCGAGTGGGGAATAGTATCGAAGGCTTTGGCCAGATCAGGATAGACAGTGTGCACCACCTTCCCCTTGTCCATGGCTTTGGTGACTGTCTCTAAGAAATTGACCAAATTTAACAGGCATGACCTCCCCTTGATGAAACCAAGCTGTGTGAGATCGAGTGTTTGGAGGTTGCCAATGTCCTTTTTATGAGGTCCATGATAATCTGTTCCATGGTCTTGAAGATCAGGCTAGTTAGACTGACGGGTCTATAATTTCCTGGATCTGTGGACACTTCAACTTTGTGAAAAGGGTTGACAGTAGCTGTCCTCCACTTGGCTGCCTGAGTTCATGTAGGATGCAGCCTGGTATGTTATCTGGTCCCATGAAGGCTGTATTTTTTGCCTTTGAGGGGGCAGTGATTACTTGCTCCCTAGAGATAAGGTGAGGGGATCAGGTGCTGGGGATTTCCTGCTTTACTGATGGGGGGGGTGAAGTTTTCATTGAAACTGTCTGCCAGCAAGTTGGCTATATCTATGTCATTTGTGTATGTGGTGTCCTTGACCACCAGTTCTGAGCAGATCTGAATGCTTCCTTTGAGATTGCGGACATATGTGAAGAACACCTTATGGCTGCCTTTAGTAGATGTGGCCAGTTTGGACATGAAGTTTGCTTTGGAGGATTTCACTTGTGCTCTTATTTGCTTATTCAGGTTAAGGAGAGATTGCTTCCAATTAGGCACCTGATCCTTCTTGGTTCTGGACAGCAATTTTTTACTTTTATTATATTGCAAATGTCCACCCGACAGGTTTGCTATTCCTTTAGGAGGAGGATTTTGTCCTGTTTGGGTATTCGTGATTCTATGCAGCTATATAAATGTTCATATAGTACTTTGTTGTAGGTTTGTACATATGTACCAGTTCCTATGAAGGGGAGGGGGCTGTGATGCTGTTTATACTTTCCCTCAGGAGGTTATAATCAGCTTTGGAGAAGTTTTTTTTGTTTGACCCTAGCTGGGGGGGGGGGGGTAAAGGGAGATGGAGACTTTGAAAGTGACCACTTTGTGGTCAGATCTTAACAGGGAGGATGTCACTGTAGAGATGCTGCTCTGGTAACTCGTGTTGATTAATACCAAGTCCAAGATATTATCACCTCTTGTGGAGGTGTCGACCAGCTGGTCCAAGGCATTTGCATTGATGAAATCCAGAAATCTCTTGGCATTTGTGTTTTGACTTGAGTAGTTCTTCCAATACATGGTTGGATAGTTGAAGTTGCCCAGGATCAGAGTAAAGGGTTGAATCTTGATAGATTTGAGGAGGTCCAGATAGGTGGAGTGGGCATCTACAGTCAAAGTTGGGGGCCTGTACTTAGCTATGATTTGAATAGGGGTTTTGTCAATGTTTAATTCCACCTGGAGTGTCTCCTGTGTGTCATACTGTTTGACCAGCCTGGAGGTGTGTATGTCTTTCATATATATGGCAACTCCACCTCCTTTTGCTTTGCTGCCCACTGTTTGGGGTCTGAATGCATGATAGGATGAGGAACCTGGTATGGCTGGGTCATTCTCCTCAGCTTTGAACCAGGTTTCTGTGACTGCACAAATGTCAGCATCTTCCAGGGTTAAGAATGCTTGCAATGGGTGCAGCTTCATGTTTAGACTCCTAGCATTTAGTGGCATGACCTTTAATTTGCATTTTGATAACATTTTCATGTTGGTAGTTTTGCATTGTGGCATTGCCAAAAAAAGGCACAATGGGGGAGGCAAAGCCCAAGGGAGACAGATGCAGGCCATTTCTGACAAAGCATCATGGTCTGTCAATCATGTCTTCCCAGACTGTCAGATACTGGATCCCCTTGGAAAGATACTGGAAACTAAACCAATTGTTAAAGTCAATCATTTTCTGTTTGTATTGAGGCATCATTCTGGGTGATGGTAGAATGCTGCTTAAGGCTAGGAACATACCTGCCTGGGACACATTCAGTGAGTTCGATCATGTCTCTCTTCATATAGTCCAGGGAGGTACATCTCAAGTCATTCATGCCAACATGGACTATGACAGAGTCATAACAGTACCTGTTGTTGAGAGACTTTAGCATGGGTGATATGGTGGATTCTGGCTCTTGACAAACAACTAACTGTGACTTTCTCCTTATCCAGCCTGGTGAGGGGCACATCTGTGTGTCTCACAATGGAGTGTCCTATGACTAATATGTTGGGTTTATGTTTAGGCCTTAGTGGTTGTGAGACACAGGTGTGTGGACTATGTATGGTGTGCAGTGTGGTGGTCAGTGGAGTTTGCGTGTGTTTTTCCTTTGGAAGCCTTTTTTGTTTAGGTATGTTTTTGTTGAGGATCTCCACATGTATGGGTATCTGTTGTGTAGGTGTCGGTGATGTTTTAGGTGTGGCACTTGTGTTGACAACCTTCTCATTGCCAGATATACTGGCTTGAGAGGAAGAGAGCATAAGAGTCTAGCTTCTTAATGTAATTGCATCTCTCACAAATTGTGTTCCTAGGTGGTAGTAGTAGTAGTAGAGGATTGTCCATGTATATAAGGAAGTTGCTACACTGTCTCAGGATGCCCATATCAATCAGACTGGCAGGAGAAATGGTAGGAAATTGTCCATCCATATTTGTCAGAATTTGAGGGAGAGAGGCCAGAAAGAGCTAAGGGGATAAAGGGTGGAAGGTCTAAAGAAGAGTATTACTAGGTGATCACACAAGTGCTACTAAGAGAAAATTTGTAGCTGGAATATCTTGCAATGGGTTAAAAAACAGTGCAGCTGTGGTGCATCACATGCAAACAAGCCCAAACCAGCTCAAATGTGAGGTTTAAATTCCACAAAAAATAGAAGATTCTAGTAACATAGAAATCTAGCCAATCCTGCTAGTCCCTGCTTTCTTTACCAGCTTGTGCCAGACAAGATCCAGACAGCCCTGCTACTCTCACTACTAGAGGACGTAGGCCCCTACCAACACAAGATGGCTGCCAGAAACCCAGAAGCAAACAGAAGATGGCTGCCAGAAACACAGAAGGTGAAAACAAACAGCTCTGGATGCAGCAAACCTTGTATCCAGACTATGCTACTCAATTTAAGGGTAAGAACTCCCAAAAAAACACAGATTAACCACTTACAGACAAAGGAAGAACTCACAGTATGAAAAATACAGTTAAACAGTAATGAAATGTAGTAAAATGCAGTTAAACAGTAATAAATTGTTGTAAATAGCAATGAAATACAGTTAAACAGTAATGAAACGTGGTTAATCAGTAAATTGCTTTAAAACAGTGCAAATGGGATAAATTAGCTCACAATCACAACAGTAAAAATAATCTTAAATAAAGTAGAAGAATACATAGGTGAGACATACAGACTTCCAAGACAGAAGTTGCTGACATTACCAGCCAAAGAAGAATAACGGGCTCTATATTATAAGTTCGAAAGGTTAAATGAGCGAACGCTTTTTTTTCGAGCTGTAAACATCTAAACCATTAAATAGCAAAGACACAGAACAGCAAAAAAAAAAAAAACAAATGCAAACACAAAATAAAGTGGGGGGCTTCGCCACCCACACCCCCTGATGTTGGGGACTGTGCCCCCCACACCCCCTTACTTAAATATACCAACTCCGAGATTGCACCACAGTGGAGGAAATGGCAAAGTCCCAAAAACGTATTTTTTTTCCCTGGGGAAAAAAAAAATCGCTGTTCCGTGTCTTTGCTATTTAGTGGTTTCAATGTTAACAGCCTGATAAAAGAGCTTATAATATAGCCCTGAATAATGGAGGTTGGTCCATTTTCAATCACAGATCAGATCATTTATCTTGCTGCAATGGATTAGGCTACATGGAGGGTGGGATTGTGGCCCTGCATAGATAACCTAGATTGCAAATACTTAGGGAGTACTTGGAACCCATGGCTCCCATGGAAAATACTTAGGGAGAACTGGGAAACTGGTCTCAAACATCTAAGTGACATGATAAGATATGGAAAATATCAACATATAAGACACATAAAAGAATGTGGGATCAGTAATGAATAAAGACAAAATTCCTCACTATGTGCAGGAAGAATGAGAGGAAACTGATGCAAGTATTTGGGGCAATTAGCAGAGCTGGACATTGTTAAAAAGAATCACACCAGGCAAGAGGAAAGAATGCTCCCGCACCAAAAGTTACAAATGAATTATCAGGTTAGAGAGCAATAATTTGGAGTGTTCAGTAGAGTGCTGAAGATTTATATTGATCGTTCCCTCATCAAGCCAGAGAAAAACAGTAGGGAGGCTCAGTGGAATACATAGAGAAGTGTAAAAAAAAGGGAAGATATAGTTGAATATATAAGGACGTTAACTTAGACAATGTAGAGTATGAAAAGAAGAAACAGATTAGAGAAAATATGGATGGTTAAGGAAACCATGCTCAAGAGAGTGACACAAACTGAATGGAGCTTAATGTGGGAAAGTGTCCACTTTCTTAGGAAATGGTCTTATGTTTGGAATCATCATATTCAGATGCGTAGGTCTGCCAACTCTATGACCCTGACCCCAGGCACTTTTGCCTGTAACCACTGTAGTAGATGCAATTATATTAGTAAAGTTCAAAATTTTCAGCATCCTGTTACTAAACTTATGTTTGTTCCTAGTTTTTATGCCACATGTAACACGAGGAATCTTGTCTATCTTGCCACCTGTCAGTCCTGTTCAGCCTTTTATGTAGGCCTGACGAAAAGAAGGTTACAGGATAGAATATATAATCACCTCTATGACATACGTAAAGGTAATGAAGCTAATGCCCTAGCCCGACACGCTTTAGAGCATCCTTCTCATATTTTTCACTTCAGGGTTTTACAAGTAGTGAAGATAAGCCCTAGGGGTGGTGACACCAGTAATGATCTTTCTTCTGTTGAGTTAAAGTGGATTATTATGCTTGGCACCCATCTAGCTCCAGGTTTGAACAACCAAATATCTATTAAACCTGTTCTTGAATCCAGACGGTCTTAATACATTTTTATAATGCATATTAGATTAGTTATTTATTTTGGGACGGGGGAGTTATATACATTAATGTGTTTGGATATTTGTTTTTATTTATATCCATTTTTATATATTTATATTTCTGCCAGTTAAGCTAATACATTCCATACACATCATGCCTTTTAGATAGGATATTGATTGTATTATGGCACATTTTTTATCCGGCTGTTTATTCTGCTTGTATTCAGGTGCATACTTCTTCATTTAACCTGTATATGTATTTTTATATTTTTACATATCCAGAAGTAAAATATTATATACTGACTAAGTACATGATGCCTTAAAACGAGGATCTTTATGCAGTTTTTTATGCAGTTTTTTATGCAATTTTATGTAGTTAATTATTAATATAATGTTCTATAGCGTAGTCTATTTTCATACTAGCTCGATGTCTTTATTTAATGCATTGATTGATATTTAATTGAATGATTTCCCGCTCTTGGATGTATTTAAGTGCTTGCTTTTTGTGTAATGTTATCTGATGAAGCGAGGGTATTCCTACGCGAAAGCGCTTATCATACTTTTTATGTTACAAATAAAGTATTGCTTTAGTTCAAGAACCTGTTTGGATTTTACACTTTTTTGGAATGGACTGAATATCGTGGTTGGATCTTCAGTTTTCTTGTCTGCTTTATCTGGTTTCTTTTGACTGAAGATCCTTTTAGCGGTTTGGCTGCTTCAGTTTCTTCACATGTTTGGAATCAACAGATGAGGTTCTTACATTTATGGTACAACATGCTCCATAAAATAAAGCATGCTAGGGGAGCTATGGAAGTAAAATGGTGGGGATCTAGAGAGCCAGATGCAAAAATGATTCTCATACTTTGGGAGTATAGAAGGGGATAGAAGAGATGGAAGCAAGCAACTTAAGGTTGGAAGGAAACGTTTAGAAAATCTATTACCTTGTTATAGGAAGTGTTAGGCATGGGGACAGAAAAGAGCACATTAGGATAGGAAAATGAAGAGCTGAACACCAGATTATTGCTAGCATTTGTTCCAAATACAGTGAGCAAGGGAGTGGAGAATGCTACAAATGGCTAAAATGGGAAGTTTACCCACAGGATATTTAAAATTGATTAGGCATATCAAACATTATTAAAATTGAATATGAGTGAAAAAAAAACTAAAAGTTTGGCTTTTGATGCACAATTTTACTGGGTGAAAAAACTATTACCGCTCGACTGCAGAAAACAACCAAAGATTTTATCTGACAAATTAACCAAACACACTGTTAAGCACTTTTGTCTCAAAATCCAGGGAGTTCTTCAGAACCAGCAAAATTCACCTACTACAATGCTTTTAAAATAATCCCACCACAAATACACATACTCTTCAACCAATCATTGTATACTTTGCTATTTAAAAACTTAAAGTCATAATCACTCATTGTAGTGGTAACAATATATAAAAACATGCTTGATCAAAAAACACTTACCCCATAATCAGTGTCGGTAAAAATCACAGACTTGGCTACATTCAATTATTTAAAATGAACAAATAATACAGTGACTAACTTAAAACAAGTGCATAAAAACATCCATATTAATAATTGCATATTTAAAAAAGTTCATAAAAAATTATTAATACTGTAAATGTAACTTAAGATTCATAAAATTTTTATTTCAAAATACTAATAATAAATGTCATTTCATTCAGCCCAGAGAGATTGTTGGCATTCAACTTAATCTTCCATTTTAATTCTGCTAACTCAATATGGTCATTCCATGGACCTCCCATTGGGCTTTTGAAAATTTTATTTAAACCCCAAAATAGAAAAAAAAATCATTGAATTGTTCAGTGTGTTTATATAAAGCTTTATTATTATTTAGAAATATAAATCTGTTCATAAATCTGTTCTTTGAATTTATGTATTGTATTGCCTACATAAAAACAAGGTCAATATCGACACATAGCCACATAGCCACATAAATCATACCTTTAATGTTACAATTATAATGAAAACTCGCTCTAATGTATACCTGATTGTTTCTAACAGCAATACTGGTCTTTCTAAATTATCACTTGTTTTAAATAATGCTTTAAATAATTTTGCTTTCTTATATACAATATGCAGATTTCCCCATAAAGTGTCCTTAATGTCACTGTTGGTGGAAAACACAACCCAGTTCTTTTCAATTATTTTCCTGATATCTTCACTACTCATGTTGGACATTAGAATTAATGATCTAGAAAACACACTTTTATGAACACTTGTTCAAAGGGTCTAATCCATCAGCTGTAGTTAATAATGGTTTGTAAAAACAGTTTCCCTCTTGTTTACAGCTTTTTTACTGACTTCACAAATTAGGCATTTTGGATAGACAGAGCTAAAAATATATCCATCAGTTTGTCACACTCTTGCAAAGCCACTTCAAATTCAGACACCATTCTAACTAGCCTAACATGTTGGCCCTTCTCTATGACTTTTTTTTTTGGTGTGATAGATGGTAACTAGTGAAATGCAACATACTGTTAGAGTACATGGGTTTCCTATAAATAGTTGAGGTAATTCCCACCCCTTCTTATTTTTTTTTAATTTTCACATCTAAATAATCAACTTTATCTATACCAATATTATGTGTAAACCTTAAAACATAGTTGTTGAATTGATATATTGACAAAATAAAACAAATTCATCCAAGGAGTCTTTCCAGATGATAAAAATATCATCCAAGAAGTGTGTATATAAAACCCAAGATTTGGTATATTTGGTATTACAATATCACAATACTGGCAAAAATGGGGTACACACTTCTCCCCTTGCTACTCCTTTCATTTGTTAATAATACTGTCCCTCAGAGTATACATAATTATTTTCCAAAACTAATTCCATAAATGTATTTAAAATATTGATGTCTTTCTGGACCATACTGGTATTCTCCATCAAAAATTAATTAAACAGGTCCAAACCCACTCTGTGTAGTATAGCATTATACAAGTACTTAACATCAATAGTGCAAAAAATCATGTCACCTGCCCCAACTTGTTTAAAAAATCCCATGGATCTTTAAGTAAATACTCACATGATTCCACAACATGTTTCAGTTTGAAATCAATATATTTAGCCAAGGGACAAGTTCTAGAATGACCTGTATTCACATTAGGTTGGAGTGGGGGATCTCTTATACACTTATGAATCTTTGGTATATCAAACATGTTATGCACCATAGCAAAGGGAACTTTCAAATATACATAAGCATTATAGGTAATTTGCACATAGGTAAATAAATCTTCAATAATAAAATTGATCTGAGATGTGGAAGAATTTACTCTACTTATAGAAATCTCCTTATATGTGTCATTGTATAGCAATACATTCATTCTTTCGATATAATCAGATTTAATCATTATCACCACCCCCTCACCCTTGTCCACTTTCATTACCCTCACAGTTTTGTCAGAGCACAGTTTCTTAAGTAACTTCTGCTCACATATAGTGAGATTGCTTTGCTCTGAATAATTGGGGTTACTTAATAATTTTCGAAAATCAAATGCACACAAATTCTCAAATAGAACCAGAAAGGGATGGGGGGGGGGGTTGAAAGCACTGCTTTGACATAAAACATCACTAGAAGCAGCATACATGTTACTGTCTTTAAAAATCAAATTTAAATCACATTTCCGTAAAAAAAGTTTCAAGTTCAACATTGTGTCCACTATATTTGCTCTTTGAGTAGGAGCAAAACTGAGCCCTTTAGACAAAAAATTAGCCATGTTGTTATGCATCATAATGTCACAGTAGTTATAGATTTTAAAATCCTCTCTGTCATTCAAAATAATATCACAATTAAATTCTATTGTTGATATCTGTCCATCTTCATCATGCTTTGGTTCAAGCTAGACCAATTGGTATAAACCTCCATCTGATCCCCTCTCCCCTCCCTTGATGGAGATGATCTAGTCTCCAATTTTGCAGTCTCTCTGATCTCCTCAAGGATACCTGATCTAAAGGGGGGATCTCCATAACCCATTCAGTACTCTGACCCATATCCCTTCTCTCACTGCTCTGACTGTTAACAACATTAGGTACATACAGTGGTTTCAGGTAAGTGTACCCTTTAACATAATAATGGCTACCAAAAAACACATAAAGTGAACCAATGCGATGAAGAATTCAGTTGTAAAAACAAATGAAAAGCTTTTTAATGGAATGTTAGCATTTTCTCAGTGTATTACCTCCACTGCTTCATCAGACGTAAAAACACAACAGATAATCTCAATATATAATCAGGAAATCACATAAGCAACAGTACTTAGTTGCCATAACAACCATAGCATTTCCTTAAAGTTATATGCCAACATAAATCCATGTAAACAGTCCATACAAAATAATTCCAGGACAAACATAAATTATACAAATATAAAATATATATACATACTCTATGTAACACTCTACCCTTTAAGACAGGTTTCAATGGAAGTTTTTAATTCTTTGCCAATGTCAGCTCGTAATCTAATAGCCCATCTAGTTTCTTCATTGCATTGGTTCATTTTATGTGTTTTTTGGTCGTCATTATTTGGATATTAAGTGAAGCATTTGTCTGCTGGGCTACTTTGTGTGTGTATACCCTTTAACATAATCATTTCTGTCCTTTTCAAACTTCTTGCCTTTACACACATGAATATTATTACATATGTGCTCCACATCTGCAAAATTCTTATTGTATTTGTTCTTACAGCTATCAAAAATCAGATAATTGATAATTACCTTGTCCAATTCCTTGATTTCCACTTCAGGCTCATCCATCTTTTCTGGTTGTGTTTCATTAAAAGTTCAAGGAACTCACACCCTGCCAGTCAAGCAGTACCAATAATTCTTTATGCAACTCAGAATTCTCTTAGACTCCCATAGGATATTTCCCATATCTTAAACCCTTAGGCACCTATCTGATTTTGATGGACTCCAAAAAATACCCATTTTGAAGTTTATGAAATTTAATAAGTTTCTGCTCAAACAACTGCAGTGATTCACTTAATGGTGAATGTAATTTGGCAATGTTTAAAAAGTTGTCCATCCTTTTTTCAAACCAATTGTTAGTACAGCTAACCATCCCTTTAGTATTATCAGTGTTAGTCATTCTTCCGAGTGCTCCACCCACACTACTGTCAAGTGACTGATCCAAATTAAGAGACTATAACATGATTTGGACAATAATAGGATGTTAAGTATATTAAGTACTGAGAGTTATGAGAAAACATCTATTAATCAAGTGCATGTGGCATATCAACACATTAGGGGATTATTGAATGACCTGTTTATTACTGGTATGGTTGATATAGATACTTTTAATTATATTACAATATCTTCCCCAGTTACACCCACAATTTTTGGACTACCAAGTTACATAAGGATCTGACTAATTCACCATTTCGTCCAATTGTTGATGGTCATAACAGCATCAATTACGGATGTGCTAAGGTGGTTGATATGAAATTAAAAAAATATCTAAATGAGCAACCACAAATTTGCCGTGAATCTTGGGACTTTTTAAAGACCATTAATAGTCTTGATTACCATGGCGAATATAATTTTTTAACCATAGATGTCCGTGATTTGTATACTGTTATCTCCCAAACCTTAGGTGTTTCTTGGGTTCGATATATCTTACATAAATTAGGAACTGTGGGTGATGAAATCAATTTGATTGAGTATTTATTAGACATTATTTTCTCTAATAATTATATCTTGTTTGGCAGTGACATATATTTCCACAACTCAGGCATTGCCATGGGGCCCCCATGTAGAGGGAGCTTTGCTAAGTGTGTCATGGCTTACTGGGAGAATGAGTTTTTGTTTTGCCATGACACATTTAAGCAGTTTGTGGTTTGGTACATGCGCTATTTGGATGATATTTTTGTGCTGCTTAAAGGTGATGAGAATAATGCTGTTGAGTTTGTCCATGATATATCAGGTTTAACTACCTTTTTGAACTTTACATTTGAAATCAGCTCTGAATCTATTGCCTTCTTGGATGTATTGTTATGTAAGGATAGAGTTAAGCATTGTTATACAGTAAATATTTTCCAGAAGCCAACCTATTCAAACTGTCTTTTACACTTTAGCAGCTCCCACCCATACCACCAGAAATGTTCGGTGGTTAAGTGACAACTTGTAAGAGCGGCCCGCATGACTATTTTACATCATGAATTTTTGGTTGAATGTCAGACACTCAAAAGTGTGTTTTTGGCTCGAGGTTACCCACCCCGCTTGATAGACAAATTGGTTAATGATGTCATGGTTAAACGTGAATCTGGGTGGTTCAAACCCATATTATATAAATGGTAATTTTTTCTACAAGAGGGACCGCCCGAGCCTGCACAAGAGCCTATGCCTAGGGATAATAGAAGTAGATCTGTTTTTACTTTAATATTTAGTACCCCTTTTTCTATGGATGCCAACTTTGTTAGAGATATTCTTTGTAAGAATTGGGCAGTCATAATTGATGACCCCCAGCTTAGGAATAAATTGCCAGAAACCCCAAAAGTTTATAAACATGGCGCTAATCTTAAAAACTTAGTTGAGAAGAAGACCATTATAATGTTAGATCTGGGGGAATGCTTAAATGTGGCAGTTGCAAATATTGTAAGTACATTAAGACTTCTAATAGGTTGGGTAATAATACTTAATTCGTCAATGGCAGGTTTAATTGTAATAGTTCCGGTGTGATATATGTTGCTGAATATCAACAGTGCCCACAGTTTTACAGTGGTAAAACCGAAAGACATCTGAGGCAACTAATATATGGGCACCAATATAGTATCAACAAAAAAAAGATTGTAATAATGTATTGGCCAAGCACATAATTGAGATTAATAATCACTCTTTTCTCGTTTTTGCTATAGAACAAGTGAGAGAGAATGTTAGAGGTGGTCCTTGGCATTTAAGTTTGGAATTGAGAGAACTTTGGTGGCAACTTTTGACTAATGCCTATATGTTCCCAGGCTTGCATGAGTCATGTTCCCTGAAATGATTGCTTAGATTGAAATCTTTAGAAAGACACTAATTGCTGTCTTTGTATATGTATATATATATATATATATATATATATATATATATATATATATATATATGTATATATATTATATATACATATCTGTGTTTTATATATTTTTATATGTGTATTTATATTTTATATGTGGGTTACTATATGTATATTTATGAATATTATTTATATATTTGAGTTTACATGTTAGGTTACTTTATTTAATATTTTTATGAATTTATAAGTTTAGGCTGTGCTTATACCTTTAAATTTGGTTTCTCTGTTAACTCATGATGATGTCACGATTGTAGAGGTTATTTAAATGAAATATTCTTAATGGATTACTGTTTTATGTTGTCTGAAAAAAGTCGCATATTTTGAGTCCAAAAGCGCTCACAATAAAGTGGTTGTCTGGTAATACCCTTTGCCGTGGTTCGATATTGATTTGGACATTGGATAGGAAAAGTTAAATACACAACAGAGTACAGGGAAGAGAGCAATTTTTGATCAAATGTACAAACAGTTTTTCTTTTAAAAGTAATTTTTATTATAAATGTGTGTATGGATAACTTTTACTATTAGCTACCTCAGCGATTTTTCTAGGATTCTAAAAGCATTAAAATTATTTAGTAGGAATT